>NW_028270160.1:62963391-63129173 GCF_037043375.1 Chiloscyllium plagiosum
GGGTGGGGTGGGAGAGGGGGGTGGGAGAGGGGGGTGGGGTGGGAGAGGGGGAGGGGAGAGGGGGTGGGGGTGGGGTGGGGAGGGGAGAGGGGGTGGGGGTGGGGTGGGGGTGGGAGAGGGGGAGGGGAGAGGGGGTGGGGGTGGGGTGGGGGTGGGAGAGGGGGAGGGGGAGGGTGTGTGAGAGGGGGAGGGTGTGTGAGAGGGGGAGGGTGTGTGAGAGGGGGAGGGTGTGGGCGTGGGAGAGGGGGAGAGGGTGGGGGAGGGGGTGGGGGAGAGGGGGTGGGGGAGGGGGAGGGGGTGGGAGAGGGGGAAGGGGTGGGAGAGGGGGAAGGGGTGGGAGAGGGGGAAGGGGTGGGGGTGGGAGAGGGGGTGGGGGAGTGGGGGAGCGGGTGGGGGAGGGAGAGGGGGAGTGGGAGGGGGAGGGGGTGGGAGAGGGGAAGGGGTGGGGGTGGGAGAGGGGGAAGGGTGGGGGTGGGAGAAGGGGGAGTTGCAGGGGGTGGGAGAGGGGGAAGGGGTGGGGGTGGGAGAAGGGGAAGTTGCAGGGGGTGGGAGAAGGGGAAGGGGTGGGGGTGGGGGAGTGGGGAAGTTGCAGGGGGTGGGAGAAGGGGAAGGGGTGGGGGTGGGAGTGGGGGAGTTGCAGGGGGTGGGAGAGTGGGAAGGGGTGGGGGTGGGAGAGGGGGAGTTGCAGGGGGAGGGGGAGGGCGGGAGAGGGCGTGGGGGAGGGGGGGAGGGGGGGTGGGGGGGGGAGAGGGGGTGGGGTGGGGGGGGGAGAGGGGGTGGGGGGGTGGGGTGGGGGGGGGAGAGGGGGTGGGGGGGGAGAGGGGGGTGGGGTGGGAGAGGGGGGGGGAGGAGAGGGAGAGGGGGTGGGGGGAGGGAGGGGGTGGGGGGAGGGAGGGGGTGGGGGGAGGGAGAGGGGGTGGGGGGAGGGAGAGGGGGTGGGGGGAGGAGAGGGAGAGGGGGTGGGGGGAGGAGAGGGGGTGGGGGGGGGAGAGGGGGTGGGGGAGGGGGGAGGAGAGGGTGGTGAGAGGGGTGGGGGGAGGGGGTGAGAGGGGGTGGGGGGAGGGGGTGGGAGGGGGAGAGGGGTGGGGGAGGGAGAGTGAGGGGGGGGAGAGGGGGAGTGAGGGTGGGAGAGGGGGAGGGGGTGGGAGAGGGGGAGTGAGGGGGGGAGGGGGTGGGGGTGGGAGAGGGGAGTGAGGGGGGGAGGGGGTGAGGGGGGGAGGGGGTGTGGGTGGGAGAGGGGGAGTGAGGGGGGGAGGGGGTGGGGGTGGGAGAGGGGGAGTGAGGGGGGAGGGGGTGTGGGTGGGAGAGGGGGAGTGAGGGGGGGAGGGGGTGTGGGTGGGAGAGGGGGAGTGAGGGGGGGTGGGGGTGGGAGAGGGGGAGTGAGGGGGGGAGGGGGTGGGGGTGGGAGAGGGGGAGTGAGAGGGGGAGGGGTGGGGGAGTGGGAGGGGGAGGGGTGGGGGTGGGAGAGGGGGAGGGGGTGGGGGTGGGAGAGGGGGAGTGAGAGGCGGTGGTGGTGGGGGTGGGAATGGAAGAGTGGGAGTGAGAGGGTGAGGGAGAGTGGGAGTGAGAAGGGGTGGGAGAGTGGGAGTGAGAGGGGGTGGGGGTGGGAGAGGGGGAGGGGTGGGGGTGGGAGAGGGGGATGGGTGGGGGTGGGAGAGGGGGAGGGGTGGGGGTGCGAGAGGGGGAGGGGTGGGGTGCGAGAGGGGGAGGGGGTGGGGGAGGGGGTTGGGGGTGGGGGAGTGTGAGGGGGTTGGGGGTGGGGGAGTGAGAGGGGGTTGGGGGAGTGAGGGGGAGGGGTTGGGGGATTGAGGGGGTTGGGGGAGTGAGGGGGCGGGGTTGGGGGAGTGAGAGGGGGTTGGGGGAGTGTGAGGGGGAGGGAGTGGGGGAGTGAGAGGGGGTGGGGGAGGGAGTGGGGGAGTGAGAGGGGGCGGGGGAGTGAGAGGGGGTGGGGGAGGGGGGTGGGGGCGGGAGTGGGGGAGTGCGAGGGGGGTGGGGGAGGGAGTGGGGAGTGCGAGGGGGTGGGGGAGGGAGTGGGGGAGAGCGAGGGGGGTGGGGGAGGGAGTGGGGGAGTGCGAGGGAGTGGGGGAGTGCGAGGGGGGTGGGGGAGGGAGTGGGGGAGTGCGAGGGAGTGGGGGAGTGCGAGGGGGGTGGGGGAGGGAGTGGGGGAGTGTGAGGGGGGGTGGGGGAGGGAGTGGGGGAGTGCGAGGGGGGTGGGGGAGGGAGTGGGGGAGTGCGAGGGGGGTGGGGGAGGGAGTGGGGGAGTGCGAGGGGGTGGGGGAGTGCGAGGGGGGTGGGGGAGGGAGTGGGGGAGTGCGAGGGGGGTGGGGGAGGGAGTGGGGGAGTGCGAGGGGGGTGGGGGAGGGAGTGGGGGAGTGCGAGGGGGGTGGGGGAGGGGGTGGGGGAGTGCGAGGGGGTGGGGGAGTGAGTGGGGGAGTGCGAGGGGGTGGGGGAGGGAGTGGGGGAGTGCGAGGGGGTGGGGGAGTGAGTGGGGGAGTGCGAGGGGGTGGGGGAGTGAGTGGGGGAGTGCGAGAGGGGTGGGGGAGTGAGTGGGGGAGTGCGAGAGGGGTGGGGGAGGGAGTGGGGGAGTGCGAGGGGGGTGGGAGAGTGAGGGGGGCAGGGGGTGGCGGTGGGGAGGGAGTGCCGGAGTGCGAGGGGGGTGGGGAGTGCGGGGGGGTGGGGGAGTGCGGGGAGGTGGGGGAGTGCGGGGGGGTGGGGGTGTGTGAGGGGGGTGGGGGTGTGTGAGAGGTGGAAGGGCATTGGGAGTAAGGACTCTGGATTGGGGGAGAAGGAGGGGTGGGGCTTTGGGGAGGAGGTAGGGAGAGGTGGGGGATAGATGGAGGAGTGGGGAGTATGTGGGAGGGGAGTGATTGAAGTCTGCGAGGATGGCTGAGACAGATTGGGAATGGGGATTTGAGAGGAGAGATGTTTAGAAATGGGGAGATGGTACCAAGTTTGGTGTGGTCAGGGAAGGTGGGCTGGCAAATGAGGATTTGCCAAGGATCTGGGGTGGTTCTGGACATTGTGGAGAGGAGTGGAGTGGCAACAAATGTGGAGGGCCACCAAATGCAGGTGGGGTAATCAGGGGTACGATTGGCAAAACGAAGGGGATGGCTGCTGAATGACTGTCAAATGATAGGCAGTGAACAGGGCAGGAGATGGCTGAGTGGTATTACCACTAGACACAGGCAGTGTTCTGCATTCATATCCCACCATGGCAGATGGAGAACTTTGAATTCACCAGAGTCCAATGATTGCTGTGAATCCATTGTCAATTGACTGAAAAACTTGTTTGGTTCGCTAATGTCCTTTAGGGAAAGTTACCAATGTCCTTATCTGGTGGGCTTACATGTGACCTTAGACCAACAGCAATATGGTTAACTTTTCCCTGCCATCTACAACTGACTTGTGAAAATCATTAGAAAGTCTCTCAGAAACCAGGCGACTACCTGGTTTTGAGTTAGGCACCAGAAAAGGCATCAACAAACATAGCTTTGCCAATTCTGTGAAATCGTCTTGACAAACATCTGAAGACTGGTGCCAAAATTGGAAAGCTATCTCTGAGATTAATCAAGTAACAGCCTGACATAGTCTCACTCATAGAATCATATCTTCCAAATGATGTCCCATCATCAGACCCAGCAGAGGTGGCACAGTGGTGTATAGTTGGGAGGGAGTTGCCCTGTGAATCCTCAACATTGACTCTGAACCCCATGAAGTCCCTCAGCACCAGGCCAAACATGGTCAAAAACATTTCCTGCAAATTATCATATGTCTTCCTTCCTTGGCTGATGAATCAGTACTCCTCCATGTTGAACAATACTTGGAGGAAGGAATGAGGTGGGCAAAGTGTACCCTGGGTATGGGGTTTCTTGGCAGCTGTACTACTGATCAGGTCAGGTTCTAAAGAACATAGCTGCTAAACTGAACCTTTGGCAGGTTGTGAGGGAACCAACAAAGGAAAACATAGTTGACCTCACCCTCACCAATTTCATCCTCTCAAATCAAAGGTGTCATTGTCCATGCAGTACTTGCTTAACAATAACTTGCCCAGTAATGCCCAGTTTGGTTTCCACCAGGGCCATTCAACTCCTGTGTTCATTACAGACTTAGTTCAAATATGAACAAAAGGGCTGAAATCTTGAAGTGAAAGTTACTACTCTTGAAATGAAGGCTGTATTTGACTGGGTGTTACATCAAGATACCCTGCAAAACTGGAGTCAGTGGGAATTGGACAAAATTTCTCTGTTGGTTGGAATCATAGCTGGCACAAAAGATGTTGGTTGTGGTTCTTGGTGGTCAGACATCTGCATTCTAAGATCTCTTTGCAGTAGGATGCTTGGCTCAAACATCTTCAGCTGCTTCTTAAATGACCATATGCACTTCTGTCCTTATGATTTGAGGTATATTTGTCGATGGTTCTGATCATTGTACAGTCATTCATAATTCCTATCATTGAAGTAGTTCATGTTTCAATGAAGCAAAACTTGGACAATATGTAAATTTAGTCTAAAAGGTGACAAGTAACATTTGTGTCACACATTGAGAATTTAACCATCGCCTCTTGAGATTCAATGAAATTACCACCCTGAGTCTTTTCACTCACCATTCTGGGGGTTACCACAGACCAGAAACTGATCTGGACTAGCCATATAAGTAGAGTGGTGCTGGAAAAGCACAGCAGGTCAGGCAGCATCCGAGGAGCAGGACAATTGATGTTTTGGGCAAAAGCCCTTCATCAGGAATAGAGGCAGGGTGGCTGCAGAGTGGAAAGATAAATGAGAGGGGGAGTGGGGGTGTGGAGAAAGTAGCATAGAGTACAATAGGTGAATGGGGGTGGGGATGGAGGTGATAGGTCAGAGAGGAGGGTGGAGTGGAGAGGTGGAAAGGAAGGAAGGTAGGACAGGTCATGAGGGTGGTGCTGAGCTGGAAGGTTGGAGCTGGAATGAGGTGGGGGAAGGGGAATTAAGGAAACTGGTGAAATCCACATTGATGCCATGGGGTTGAACAAGGACAGAACCCCCCTGGTGCTCACCTTCCACCCTACCAACCTTCGCATAAACCACATCATCCGACGACATTTCCGCCACCTCCAAACGGACCCCACCACCAGGGATATATTTGCCTCCCCACCCCTTTCCGCCTTCCACACAGACTGTTCCTTCCGTGACTACCTGGTCAGGTCCACGCCCCCCAAACAACCCACCCTCCCATTCTGGCACCTTCCCCTGCCACTGCAGGAATCGCAAAACCTGTGCCCACACCTCCTCCCTCACCTCCATCCAAGGCCCTAAAGGAGCCTTCCACATCCATCAAAGTTTTACCTGCATATCCACCAATATCATTTATTGTACCTGTTGCTCCCGATGCGGTCTCCTCTACATTGGGGAGACCGGACGCCTCCTAGCAGAGCGCTTTAGGGAACATCTCTGGGACACCCGCACCAATCAACCCCACCACCCTGTGGCCCAACGTTTCAACTCCCCCTCCCACTCAGCCGAGGACATGGAGGTCCTGGGCCTCCCTAACCGCCACTCCCTCACTACCAGACGCCTGGAGGAAGAACGCCTCATCTTCCGCCTCAGAACACTTCAACCCCAGGGCATCAATGTGGATTTCACCAGCTTCCTCATTTCCCCTTCATCCCCCCCACCACCACTGTTCCACACTTCCAGCTCAGCACCATCCCCGTGACCTGTCTTACCTGCCTACCTTCCTTTCCACCTATCACCTTCATCCCCACCCTCCTTCATCTATTGTACTCTTTGCTACCTTCTCTCCAGCACCCCCCTCCATTTATCTCTCCACCCTGAAGGCTCCCTGGCTCTATTCCTGATGAAGCGCTTTTGCCCAAAACGTCAATTGTCCTGCTCCTCGGATGAATCTCCTCCTTCGACAGCATCTTCCAAACCCACAACCGCTAGCATCTAGAAAGATAAGGACAGCAGGCATGTGGAAACACCAGTTGCAAATTCCCCTCCAAACTACTCATCACTTTGGAAATATATTGCCAGTCTTTCCCTGTCACTGGGTTAAAATCCAGGAATGTCTTTCCTAACCGCGCTCACTACCTTCTCAAGGGTAACTAGGGATGGAAATGAATGCTGGCCCAGCCAATGACACCCACAATGCATGAAAGGATTTTTTTTTAAATCAGCAATTGAATCTCCCAAAAGCTGCATGGTCACAATGTGTTGTGACCTTCTTTCTGAACTGAATTGTTGACCAATGAACAATCTACCTTTTCTGGTTTTGAAAGGAGTTCAATACTTACATGCACGAATATCTTTCAGGTTCTGTTTCTGCATCTCTCAAGGCTAGAAGTGGGCAGTTTCATCATTATGGCATATAAACATACCTTGCATGACCTGTAAGCAATGAGACCAGGAGTGGGTCGTTTGGACCATCAAGCCTGTTTTGCCATTCAATATGAAATATTCCTTGTGTCCATTTTCCTGCGTTTTCCCCCTAACCCTTTGTTCCCTCGTGGAGCAAGATGCTTTCTATTTCAGCCTTAAATATTCATATGGGCTCTGCCCCCACAGCTTTCTGTGGCGAGGCGTTCCAAAGATCGCTGGAGAAGAAATTCATCCTCGTCTCAGCATTAAAGTGGCTCTCCTTTATTTGTGAGACTATGCCCTCTGGTCCTAGACTCTCCCCTGTGGGGAATCATCCTCTCAGCATTTACCCTATCAAGCCTCTTGGAATCCTCTAGATTACATCTCATTCTTCGACAATTCCAGAATTCACAACCTGGAAACAGGCCATCAGCCCAACTAGTGCATTTGCATCATTTCAACCACTTTTCTCCCTACTCCACCTCAATGATACAATATTGTTCCTTCCTTCCTTCCTCCTGTACTTAACAGTGCCAGCATAAATTAAAGCTATGGTTAAAGTTCAGTTATAAAAGTTGCAGAGCAAATTGTCACTGTGCTACACCCGCAAAATTCCATGGAAGATGGTTGAATAGTTGATGTCTATCGTGAGATTTTATAAGCTAACTATTCTAACTCAAAACTTAGTTTTAAGGTTAGAATGAATTGATGTTTTGAGTTTATTTGTAATTTCATTTGTTTACGCTTGGCTTCAATTAACTGGGTGTTTGCCAGGTGAGGAGGAAACATGTCTGAGAATGCTTCACAGTAAAGTATGGGTTCAGCACAGTGGTTCAGTGGTTTGCACTGCTGCCTCACAGAACTAGGGATCTGGTTCAGTTTCCCTCTTGGGCAACTGTCTGTGTGGAGTTTCCACATTCTTCCTGTGTCTGTTTTAGTTTCCTCTGGGTGCTCTGGTTTCCTCCCAGAGTGTCCAATCCTTTAATAATCTTATGTCTCAATCAGGTCCCCTCTCAGTCTTCTAAACTCAAGGGTATACAAGCCCAGTCGCTCCAGTCTTTCAGCGTATGGTAGTCCCGCCATTCCAGGAACTGACCTCATGAACCTACGCTGCACTCCCTCAATAGCCAGAATGTCTTTCCTCAAATTTGGAAACCAGAACTGCACACGATACTCCAGGTGTGGTCTCACCAGGGCCCTGTACAGCTGCAGAAGAACCTCTTTGCTTCTGCATAATGTCTAGGGGTGTTCAGGCTATGTAGATTAGCCAGGGATAGGGGAATGGGTCTGGGTGAGCTGCTCTTTGTGAAGGGTTGGTGTGGACTTTATGGGCTGAATAGCCTGCTCTCACACTGTAAGAATTCTGTTGATTCTATGAATAGACAGCAAGCTGAAGGAAAGGAATTGGAGATAATGCCCTTGAATAAATAGGTTTTAATAAAACTTACACATGGGTAGCGGCAAAGCAAGGGGAAATAATTTCAAGAGGAAGTTCTGGTCATCAGTAGAGGAACACAAGGTGGGCAGATGTAATGAGGCCATTGTTAGGGAGTAAGCTGATTGATATGCTACTGAAGTCCACACCAAAAAATCTAAAGTAGACATTTTTAAAAGTGTTTGCATTTTAAAGGTTGTGGACAGCTTTGTTTGTTTTAGATTATAGTTTGAAGCAGGGAGGGTGCTGTGCATGTGGTACAGTGCAGAATGACTATCAGAGTTTAAAGAGGCCCTTTAGCCCATCTTATCTGTGCCAGTCATCAAGTACCTACCTACTCTAATCCCATGTTCCTGCGCCTGTCCCTTGGTCTTTTTTGCTATAGTGTTTCAAGTACTGTACTCATGTAAATACTTCTTAAATGTTGAGGTGTGAATTCTATCACCTTTGCAAGCAGTGAGTTCCAAACAACCATTACCCTCTCTGAAAAACATTTTCCTCAAATCTTCATGCTGCTTCCTATGGCTTTTGACTATTGACCTGTTAAATAAGAGAAAAGGTTTCTTCCTGTATACCCTACCTTTCCCTTCAATTTTGCATACTTCACTCTAGTTCCCTCATCAGTCTTTTCTGCTCTAAGGAAAATAACCCCAGCCTTTGTAGTTGAAACACTCCAGCCCATGCAACCCTCTTTAATTCAGTCATGTCCTTTTTATGCTGTGCTGGCCAGAACAGCACAGAGTACGTCAGCTGTGGCCTAGCCAAATTTTTATACTGCTTCATCATAACCTCCCTGCTTTACATTCAGTACCTCAAGCTAATAAAGACGAGTATCTCATATGCTGCTTTAACCAGCTTATCCAACTGCCAGTTGCCTTCAGGATCTATCGGCATGCGATCCCTCTGATGCTCTGTACTACCTAGGGTCCTACTATTCATTGTGTATTCCCTTGTCTTGTTATTCCTCTCAAATTTGCTGTTGTACAACAGACCAACCTGTTCATATCGTCCCTAGTTTTTAAGACTTTCCTCCGTGCCATCAATTTTTGTGACATTTGTAAATTTCCTGATCACACCTCCAGTATTAATGTCTAGATCATCTTTGTACTCTACAAACAGCAAGAGACCTAGTGCCAAACCCTGTGGTATGCCACTAGGCACAGACTTGCAGTCACCAAAAAAAACCCTTCAACCATTACCCTCTGCCTTGAATTTATCAAATTGTACTGGATCCTTGCAGATCCTGACTTTTGCGACCATTCTCCCCTGTAAATTCATGCCAAAAGCCTTGAAGTCCAGGCAGACTACATCAGCTGCACTAGCCTCATCTATACACCTTGTTACCACTATGAAAAATTCAATTAAATTGATTCGACATGATCTCCCCAGCTGTTTGGCATGTGCCTCATCCAGAATGGGTGCTAGGTTTATGACAACCATTATTAGATTGTAAAGTCCACCATATAACAAAGTAGAACACGTAACAGTGGCAGATGTATACTTAAATATAATTAACACTTTCTGAGGCATGTTCAATGTTGTATTTAATATATAGAAAGCTTCTTTTCGGTGACTGCTGCATAACCTGGGATATGACTCACCTCTATCACTGTCTGGCTTCAGTCTTTTTCTTCAGTGATGCGAGCATAGAATCGAAGCTGTGGGAATGTACGATTCCAATTTAGACACAGTCTTAAACCACAGTAGGAAATAAAAGGCCCCATAGATCATAGGTGCAGAAAATTCTGAATACTGTACTATCTCTTCCCCAGAATTACCATGAAATACAAATCTTGGTTGATATCAAAAACTGTTTGGATTGCTGTTTGCAAATTGGCTGCCAGCTTTCTTCTGTTTTAACATTTCATAACGTATTGCTGGAAAAAATGCACATTTTGTTGAGATTAGTTATACCCAACCAATTTGCACTTCCAAATTAATAAGGGTCCAGCATTAAATGTGATTATATGATTGGACAGCATTTACTAATATTCTGTAAAAAAAAAACACTGACATCTAGTCAGGTGCTCATGATATGTACTGGAACCTATGTTCATTAATACATAAGGTTAGTTCCTAGAACATCTACAGTATGGAAGCAGGCCATTCAGCCAATAAAGTCCGCAGTGACCCAATGAAGAACATCTCACATTTATATTAGGTTAGATTAGATTACAGTGTGGAAACAGGCCCTTCGGCCCAACAAGTCCACACCGACCCGCCGAAGCGAAACCCACCCATACCCCTACATTTACCCCTTACCTAACACTACGGGCAATTTAGTATGGCCAATTCACCTAACCTGCACATCTTTGGACTGTGGGAGGAAACCGGAGCACCCGGAGGAAACCCACGCAGACACGGGGAGAACGTGCAAACTCCACACAGTCAGTCGCCTGAGTCGGGAATTGAACCCGGGTCTCTGGCGCTGCGAGGCAGCAGTGCTAACCACCGGGCCGCCCACTAAGACTGGCTTCAGTCTTTTCTCCTGGCTCATCTAACCTGCACATCATGGGCAATTTAGCAAGGCCAGCCCACCTAATTTGCATCCTCTATGGGAGGAAACCGACACACACAGAATATGCAAACTGCCTACAGACAGTCACCCAAAGGTAGAATCGAACCCAGGTCCCTGGTGCTGTGAGGCAGCAGTACTAAGTAGTGATCCATCGTGCTGCTTTTACAGGCAAAGGGAGGTGTCTGCCTGCCTAAGCACAGGGGGCCGACGCAGTACGGGGGCTCTGCTGACCCCCCCAGCTAAATATGTGGATAGTAGTCGTACAGACCTATATAAAAGAATGATTACTCTGTCTCTGTATGCAAAGAAATGGAATGCTTACGTATGTATGGCATGACCAATTGTACAGATCATCAAAATATTTAATGAATAAAGTGTATTTTTGAAATAACAAAAAAGAGATTGTGCACTCACTATGTTTGTTTCCTATTAACAAAATAGGTGACTACCGTTCTCTAGTAGGTTCTCAAACAAATGGAATCAATTTGGAGTCTACTCACCTGGTTTAAAATCTAAACAAAGCCTGGCAGTTAACAGTCCGTCATTGACTTGTGCATTCTCCGTGTCAATTCCTGTACCAGTCAGTGTGCTTACTAACCACTCAGCATTACTCTCCCAATAAATGTTTTTCCTTTACTTTGGTATTTCTTGCAAATTGCACTGATATATTCAAGATGAAAAGCTTTGACCAGATATGTCCTTTCAACAATTTCAAATTCTGTATCACCAAATGACTTGTTCAAATAGTACTTAATTATTGGACAGTTTGGAACATCCTTAGCTTATGAAAGTCACTTTATAAATGCAATTTTTAGTACTTGTAATTGAGTAGCAGTTTCTGTAATATTCAACAGAAAATTTATATGTAGAAACAGAATATTCATCAAATATTCAATCACAATACTGCAGCCTGATTGTTTTAAAATTGTAACTATTTTTTATTATGAACTTATTTACTATGACTGTTTAATATTTTACATAAGGGATAAACCATTTAGGACCAAGAGGAGAAGAAATTTCTTCACTGAAGCTGGTGAATCTTTGAAATTGTCTACACTGAGTCACTGACATTTTTCAAACCAGAGATTGATAGATTCTAGTTACGAGATACATTGAGATTGGAGATACAAGAAGGTGGCATTGAAGGAGATCATCAGCCATGATTGAATAGCAGAGCAGGCTCCATGGCCAACTCCTGCTCATATTAAATATGCTTCACTTGCAGTAAATGCTAACACATTGGTTAGGAAGGTCTGATCATTATCAATGCGAATCTTATTAACTTGCTTTCTATGCTCACAACAGTGAATTTTATTGGATCCAACAAACTAATCAACATGATGGGCTGTCATTAGCTTTCTGTTGAACAGGTTGAAGTTTTGGATGGAGTTACAATTGCTGTGTAATTTACCAGATCATCCAATATTTCTCATTAGTCATCTGCCAGGCAGAATGATTGTTTTGACCTATTATGTGTATATGCTGAGTGTGTGTTACTTTTGAGTTTTTGCATGATCTATTTTCTCCTCAAATAACCACACAATGAGAAGCTCTCTGTCCAATTGTAACGTCTGCTGAGTGACAGTGCCCAATTTGTGCATTTGTGGCTAGAGCATATACTAAATTAAGTATTTTTGTGGTTAAAGTTGCACCTTAAAATGAGATTCCAGTAGATGACCCAGTTAGTAGCACACCAGGATGGGGAGCCAGATGAACAGCCCCTCTTTCCCCCCCCCCCCAGTGTTTCCTTCAAAAACCTACTCAGAAATGAGACGTTTAGCTTGGTAACTCCAAACCACAAACCGTCAGCTCGTTGATGATATTACTTGATCCTGCTTGGCATAAGATTGGGATGGCCAGTTGATTATTTTCTCATAAAAACTAACTTTTGTTAAGTGTAGTTTTACAGTGTTTGTTCTTTAAATTTCAGCCAGCTTATCTGGAGGATATGAGGTAAATGCTGCTTCCGAGGAAATTGTTCCAAATGGGGTTCGTTCTTGGGAAAGTGATGACGATGACAAAACATCCCATGCAAGCTCAAGTGACTGGACTCCACGTACCCGGATAGGTACAGGTTAATATGTAATTAATGGATTATTTTACTTAGCGAAGAGCTGGAAGCTCAAATGCATAATTCATGCACAAGTTACTTTTCATCTCTATATAGTATGATTTTATTGGCACTAGGTGTGCTCAGTAGAGTGCAATTCATTTTCTTGCTGTTGACTCCTATTCTCTCCTACCTCACCTCTTTCTGTTGTCAAGCGCTCTAATATTTTCTTCTGAAACTCCCTGTTTTACAGCGTGCAGCTTAGCATAGTGAAACTGTTTGATTTTAGTGTTTCAAGCTTTGTTTTTAAAATAGTGTATCTTAAAAACTGATGGTGTCAACTGGAGTATATGTCTGACTGTAGTCATGTTCCTCTTCACCAGTGAATATATCTTGCAGCATCCAGTTAAATACATGATGAGGAGGTGCCGATGTTGGACTGGGGTGGACAAAGTTAAAAACCCCACAACTTCAGGTTATAGTCCAACAGGTTTATTTGGAAGTACAAGTTTTCAGAGCACTGCTCTTTTTTCAGGAAGCTAGTGGGGCCAGGATCATAAGACACAGAACTTATAGCATACGATCATAGTGTCATGCAACTGATACAATATATTGAACAAACCTGTTAAGTCTTTCATCTTTTAGAATGGATTGCAGGTTTCGATTCATTAATATGTAAATCCCAGAACTTCTTTCAAGTCACATTCCTGAGATAACTAAAGGTTTTATATAAAAGAAAGTTACATGTCAGCTCAGGCAATGCATTAAAGGTGTGAAATTAGAGTCTGTCTGGATTCCAATCTTGCGTCAGACTGGTTCTATTTCCAAAGTAGGAATTTATAAAATGGTACATGGATTGACAGCCTTCAGATTATATGCTTTTGAGCAAACTAGCATATCTGTAAATACAGGCGTGTAGCCTGGGCATATTTCCCACTGTACCACCATCATCAAACTTAGGGAAACAACGCTGGTTCAGTGAGGAATCCTGGCAGGCATGCCAAGCAGCACCAAGCAGATGTAAAAATGAAGTGGTCAACCTGGTGAAGCTACAAAGCAGAACTGCTTGCATGCCAAATTGCAGAATCTACATGCCTAGATAGAGCTAAACAATCCAAACCACTCACCATTCCGGCTTGGAAATATATTGCCATTTCTTTCACTGTCATTGGGTCAAAATTCTGGAACTCCCTCCCTAATGGCATTGTGGGTCTCCCTACAGCACATGGACTGCAACAATTCAAGAAGGCAGCTCAACGCCACTTTCTTAAGGCCAATAAGGAATGGGCAGTAAATGCTGGCTCAGTCAGCAATGACCACAATTTTGTTTAAACAATTTGAACTGAACAAGACCATTTACAAACTTCACCTTAATTGAGCTTCCAATCCCTTTTCATTCTCTTTCAAATTTTGCATCCATCACCCATTCTTGCTTGCTAATCTGCACTGCCTCCTGGTCTGGCAGATGTGCCGTTTGGACATTCTCATCCTTGTATTCAAATAGCTCCATGTCCTTGGACCTTAATCACTTCCAGTCACGCAATCCTCTGAGTTCTATCTATTTCTCCAATCTCTTGCACCAGTTTTAATCTTTTCATCATTGATAGCCATGTTTTAGTTGCTGTGCTCTGACATTTCGAAATTCTCTTTTTCTATCTGCCTGTCATGGACACCTGTCCTCTTAACCATTTATTTGGTTTACTGTCAAATTTAGTCTGACCCATGCTTCCACGAAGTACCTTGGGACAATTTGCTGTTAAAGGAACTATATCAAGACAGGTGAGCATTATTGAACAGTGAAGAAAAATGCATCCTCTACTTTAATTTTGTTGTCTTTTCTTATCTCTCGTGAATTTGTTTTTTTATACAGGCGTGTCAAGAACATACAAAGTAGGAATTGAAGTGGACCATTCACCCTTCAATTCTGCTTTATCTTTCAATAGGATGATCTTGTACCTCAACTCCACCTACCAGCCTACTCCTATATTCTTTTATTCCTTTAGTATTCAAAATCTATCAACCACTATCTTGAATATGCTGGCTGGCTGACTGAGCACCCACCTTTTGGACTAGAGCATTCCAGAGAGTCCTTGAAGTAAATAAATTCCTTCTTGTCCTAGTCCTGAGTGGTCAATGCCTTCCAGTGAGACTGACTGAATTCCAGAAACAAAAACGTAAGTTACTGGAAAAGTTCAGCAGGTCTGGCAGCATCTGTGAAGAGAAGTCAGAATTAATGTTCCTCAGAAGGTTAGGAGAAGTTTTGATAGAGGTTTTCAAATCCAAGGGCTGTTGGTACAGGGTAAACTACTTCTGTTGATGGAAGAATCCAAAACCAGAACACCACAATGTAAGCTGATTGTCAACAGAAGCCAAAGCCACAAAAGCGTTTTATGTGGTGACTGGTTAGGATCTGGAATGTAGCGTAAGCCTCAGAGTGTAGCATAAGCTAATTTTGTCATGTGGTTTAAAATAGAATTGGGTAATTATCTGACAGTGAAAGGGCTATGGGGAAAGGCTGTGGACCAGGACTAGATGAGCTGCTCTTGCAGCAAGCCATCATGGGCACCACCTGTGCAGTAACTATTTGATTCCATGATCCTTTTGCAATAAAAGCTGGCACACCACTTAGTTTTCTCCTTGCTTGTTATAACTGCATGTTCACTGTTTGATTTATACACACACACTCCATTCCCTGTGCATAATGTTTCTCAGTCGTCCTCCATTTTAGATCCTTCATGATTTTCAATTTCACAAGCTTTCAGAATCTGCTCAAATCATCACATTGATCCATGACCTTTAATGGTGAGAGTGATGAACCTAAGTGCAGACGCCTAAGGGTACACTCGTTTCACATGACATTCACTGGTATGTGCTTCCACAGCTGGTGGGGATCAGGTGGAAGGATTTGTGGCCCCCAGATGATATGAGAAAACTTAGACACTATTTGGATTACCTTTCAAGAATTTTTTATTTTTGAAATGCCTGACTTTTCCCTTTCCCCTTTCTGACTAGGTCCTTACAGTTTTGTCCAGCAGCATCTCATGCTGGGTACCGATCCACGTTCCATCCTGAAGGATCTGTTGCGAGGGAGCAGTCCTCCACCTGATCTCGATGACATGACACTGTGGCAGATTGTTCTGAACATTTTGTCAGAGCCACCAAAACGGAAGAAGCGCAAAGATATTAACACCCTCGAGGATGTGGTGAGGATCTTGAAAGAGAGCAAAAAAATCATGGTCCTTACTGGAGCTGGGGTAAGTATTAAGGAAAAGTGTTGAATAACTAAAATATCACAATTTTACAATCCTCTTACCTGTTGTAAATGTAATGAGTAGCACCTGCAGGCTATTATCAAATTGAAATTGTCTTTCACAACTAAGATCTTTGTCATTTTAGAAGAGTTCATTTTTAATTACCATATTTTAGTAGTGTGAATTATAGTAGTTTTTATCAAGCTTACCTTTTTGACCTGTTTGCAATTGTGTAAATATATTTCCTGTTTGGGAGAATGCATTGGTTTTTCTTGGTTCTCAGTTTGAAGTCATAGAGGTCTGCCAAATGGAAACAGGCCTTTCAGCCCAACTTATCCAACCTGCCCAGTTTTCGTGTTTAAGCTAGTCCCATTTGCCTGTGTTTGGTCCATATCCTTCCATATCTATCCCTTCCATGTATCTGTCTAATTGTTTCTGAAATTACGAAATTGTACTCACTTCTACCGGATGGGCGGCACGGTGGCACAGTGGTTAGCACTGCTGCCTCACAGCGCCAGAGACCCGGGTTCATTTCCCGCCTCAGGTGACTGACTGTGTGGAGTTTGCACATTCTCCCCGTGTCTGCGTGGGTTTCCTCCGGGTGCTCCAGTTTCCTCCCACAATCACAAAGATGTGCAGGGTCAGGTGAATTGGCCATACTAAATTGCCCGTAGTGTTAGGTAAGGGGTAAATGTAGGGGTATGGGTGGGTTTCGCTTCGGCGGGTCAGTGTGGACTTGTTGGGCCGAAGGGCCTGTTTCCATACTGTAATGTAATGTAATGTAATCTAATTTAATCTACCACTATCTTTGGCAGCTCATTCCAGACACACTCTACCCTTTGTGTGGAAAAAAATTGCCCCTCTGGATCCTTTTGTATCTCTCTTCTCTCACCTTGAACCTATGCCCTCTAGTTTTAGACTCCCCCACCATGGCGAAAAGCTGTTCATAATTTACCTTATCTGTGCCTCTCGTGTTCCCTTCTCTGTGTAAAATTATTGCTAATCAGCCTGAGCTTATCTCTAGTGTAACACAAACAAAGTGCTGGAACAATTCAATGACACTGGCAGCATCTGTGGAGAGAGAACCGGCGTTCATGCTTTGATTATTTCAGATTTCCAGCAACTTGCTTTTCCCTTCATTCCTAATGGTTGGCCCATGTGGCTCATATGTGGTCAGAAGAGCTCCTGTTACAGTGTGAAAAACTGGTACAGTTTGATGCTGTTGGTTCCTTACGTTTGAACTGAATCTTTGCTAGAAACATGCTAGCGATACTGCTGTGCATCACATTTTCTAACTGGAGCATGAAATTACGTGACAGGAGCAACGAAGAAGAAATATACACATGTCCAAACGTTGTGGCACATTAATGTGCCAGGTGTGGGAAAATAATGAAAAATTGAGTAGGAGTAAGGCCTTTGATCTTTTAGTAAGTTTGTATTTTGTTTGCAGTGATCTTAAAAGTGTCAGTATTTCATCAGTCTCTTAGTGCCGTTGCATTGTTCAGCAGTTTAGCTCAGCAGTCCCTATGTATAAGATTCATGTTTAACCATTGTATTGGCAAAGAAGATTGAATTATTAAATCTTTTAAGTAGAAGTAATAGTTGGAAAACGAACTAAGTTAAATATGCTCTCTGTCTTTGAGTTGATTGATATATTTTTGGGTTTTTCTAGGTCTCTGTTTCATGTGGAATACCAGACTTCAGATCAAGAGATGGCATCTACGCCAGATTAGCAATAGATTTCCCAGACCTTCCAGATCCTCATGCCATGTTTGATATTGAATATTTTAGAAAAGACCCCCGGCCATTTTTTAAGTTTGCAAAGGTAAATATCTCACACGAATTCTTTAAAAACTTGTTACGTGAGTATCATGATTGATTTAAAGGATGAGATAAAGGGAGGGAGAAGATTAAATAGACAGCGAGAGAGACTTGAGACAGTAGACAGTAAGGTTAAAGCAAAAAGACAGATACATAAACACTGTCATCCAATTACAGTTTATAAATGTACATTTACCAACTTTACCCCATTAATCTTGAGTGAGCATGAAAACAATGTTTATACATTCACAAAAAGAGACAGGTTGAGCATGATTGACGTGCTGCAATGAGTTTCAATGCCAGTGTGATGCCGGGTCCGTAGGTGATAAGCCTCGACTGATGGACCATCTTATCTCAGACGACACGTTGAACATTCACAGCTGGCATGCTGGTCGACCTCAACCAGCCTGTGTTTGCAATCCTCAAAAGTATATCCACAATTGGTTGTGATTCTACTATTGGAAATAATTTAATTACTTATTCGGACTGTGCTCGTTAAAATTAAAAGTCAATTTAAAACCATGAGACAGGCTTGCATTGGGATGCATTTGTGTGGGCTAGAAGTGACATACATAAATGCCGGTTTTATGGATGCAAAAGGAATTTGTAAACACATTGTGCACCTTTTTCATAAAACAAGAATCATGGAGACAACTAATCTATTCTGCATCCACACGGCAATACCCTGACCAATCAGAATCCACCTGGTTTGACAATTAAGATTGCTGGTTCACTGTTATTGCTGTATCTCCATGTCACTGATGGCCCTCTTCTCATTCGATATAAGATCATGTTCCTTTTTGGAAGGCTGTTTCTTACATCCAATTTCTGATGAAGACAAGACAAGAAGCTTCAACTGCTTGTCAATATTTAACAAAGTTAAACAAAATTCTGTACTACTAAGCAGCAATGTTTATGTGGGGATGCAGGTAATCTCATTTACCCCATTAATCATGCTCACTCATAATTAATGGGGTAAAGTTGGTAAATGTACATTTATAAACTGTAATTGGATTACAGTGTTTATGTATCTGTCTTTTTGCTTTAACCTTACTGTCTACTGTCTCAAGTCTCTCTTGCTGTCTATTTGATCTTCTCCCTCCCTTTATCTCATCCTTTATTCATTGTCATGGATTGCTCCATTCTCCTCACACATTTTGGTTGCATATCTTGTCTTTATCTCCAAGTTGCTGCTTTTGCCTAGTTTCATGTTGAGTTTATGCCTCCTCAGGTAGTGTCTCCTGCTGATTTTGCATAACCTTTGGTGCATATTATGGTGTTATCCAAGTCCATGGGGTCAGTTTCATGGATGTTGATGGCACTGAGCATGATCTCGTCACTTCAGTCTGTTCTGCTATAACCTATGTTTCCTTCAACGCGATTGGTTTTAATGCGATTGAAGAATTTAGACCGTTACTTGTAGAATTTAATTGGCTATAATGTGATTCCGGCCCCATTATTGTAAATGGGGCAGCTATTATACAATTTTCTTACAACATAAGATCAGAACTATCACATCATATCAGAATTGACTGTACCCGAATCGACCCTCTAGTTTTTTTGCACCATCTCCAAATGCTTGCTGGCATTAAGTCACAGAAGAACTTCCTCTGCCTTTATGCTGACACAACCATAACCAAAGCCTACATTTGTCCAGTTTCAAATCCGTTTCCTTCTTTGCTCAAAGATATGGAACATAGAATGACGTTGAAGCTTTCATTTCCACATGATCGGTCCCAATATTTGCTTTAATACACTTCCGCAACTCTTTCAACTTCTTCCCTTCTTTCGGAGAGTCGGTGTGGACTTATTGGGCCGAAGGACCTGTTACCACACTGTAAGTAATCTAATTTAATCTATCTAAATCTTGGCCAGTGTTGCCTTTTGTAGCTTTACATGGTCCAAGTTCCCATCTGCATCAAAGCCCATCCTCTGGGAATTCTATGCCTTTAATTAAATTCACTCATGAATTGTGGGCATCGCTGGCTGGTCAACATTTATTGGCCACCCTAGTTGCCCTTGAGAAGACGATGATGAGCTGTGTTCTTGAACCTCTGCAGTCCATGTGCTGTGGGTAGACCCACATTACCATTAGGGAGAGAGTTCCAAGGTTCTGACCCAGCGACAGAAGGAACGTCGATATATTTCCATGTCAGGATGGTGAGTGGCTTGGAGGGGAACTTGAAGGCGGTGATTCACATATATGTGCTGCCCTTGTCTTTCTAGATGAAAATGGTTGTGGGTTTGGAAGGAGCTGGAAAGAATCTTTAGTAAATTTCTGTTACTTAGTATCTGTGGTGGAGAGAGTGGATGTTTGTGGACATGGTCTGCTTTGTCCTGGATGGTGTCACGCTTCTTGTGTTGTTGGAGTTCCACCTATCCAGGCAAATGGGAACTATTCCGTCACACTTCTGACTTGAGGCTTGCAGATGGTGGACAGGCTTTGGGCTTTGGGGAATCATGAGGTGAGTTACTCACTGCAGTATTCAGAGTCTCTCTGACCTGCTTTTGTAGCCATGCATTTATTATAGCAAGTCCAGTTGAAATTCTGGTCTCGGTAACCCCCAGGATGTTGATTGTTTTGGCTTCAGGCGATGGTAACACCATTGAATGTCAAATTGGTTAGATTTTCTGTTATTGGTGAAGGTCATAGCCTGGCATTTGTGTGCCACGAATGTTACTTAGCACTTGTCAGCCCAAGCCTTGATATTGTCCAGAATTTGTCACCTTTGAACATAGACTGCTTCAGTATCTGAGGAGTCACATATGGTGCAATTCTGAAAACACTGTGCATTCATTGGTGAACATCCCCATTTCTGACATTGATGAAGCACCTGGTGATGGTTGGATCTAGGACACTACCCTAAGGAGCTCCTAGAGAGATGCCCTGGAGCTGAGATGACTGACCTCCAACAACCACAACCATCTTCCTATGTGTCAGGTTTGACTCCAATCAGCGGAGAGTTTGCCCCCCCCCCCCAATTCTTATTTATTCCAGTTTTGCCAGAGCTCCTTGATGCTATGTTCGGTCAAATGCAGCCTTGATGTCAAGGGCTGTCACGCTCACCTCACCTCTGGCATTTAGCTCTTTTGTCTGAACCAAGGCTGTAATGAGGTCAGGAGCTGAGTGACCCTGGCAAAACCCAAACTGGCCATCACTGAGTAGGTGCTGCTTGATAGCACTTGATGATGCTTTCCATCACTTTACTGATGATTGAGAGGAGATTGATGAGGCAGTAATTGGTTGGGTTGGATTTAACTGCTTTTTGTGACATAACTGGGCAATTTTCCACATTGTCAATACATAACTGTACTGTAACAGCTTGGCTAGGGGAACAGCAAGTTCTGGAGCACAAGTCTTCAGTACTATTACCAGAATGTTGTCAGGGCTCGTAGCCTTTGCAGCATACCACTCGGTCATTGCCTCCTCTGGGTGGTCCTTTGCTTTGCTTCAGATTTGCACAGTCCAGCAGAGTCATGTTCTAGAGGTATAAACTTCATCCTGTGTTGCACCTACTAATTTGAATGCTGTAATGCTGAGGTTACTTTGCATTAGTATAAATGCATAAGTCCACTGTCTTGATGATGATAAAAGTAAACAAATGGAAAACTAATACTTCCAGTTGAAAACTAATAACTTCATTCATTGGAAATGGCTTAAAAGTCTTTGTATTTCACTGCAGAGCACAATTTTCTGTACAGTCACCCTGCAATGACTTTGTTGCTTTATACTATAATGTGTGCATGATTCTTTGTCACAAATAATTCTCAGACCTTTTTGGCTTCATCCAAATTCACCGATATTTCTCCCAGTTTTCTCTGCTGCAGGCACATATTTGTCTGCTTCTCATCTTCACAGCCTTCATTGAACCATCATGATAAGCCTTTTCTCCTGCACTTTCAAACTTGATTGGCATCCTTCTGTGCCTATCAAAGATCTGAGGACTTGCATTTGAGTCCATGCTTTACCTCTTTCGATGTTTGGCATTACCTGTTTAGATCCTTAATTGCTATCCTTTCCACTGCTGTGTTTTTTCTTTTATTTGCTCATGGGATGTGGGTCACTTGCTCGGCTAGTGTTATTGTTCAAAGGGCCATTAACAGTCAACCACATTTCTGTAGGTCTGGAGTGACATGTCGGCTAGACCAGGCAAGGACAGCTGATTTCCTTCCCTAAAGGACATTAGTGAACCAGAATTTAAAAAAAAAAAAATTGTCAGTGATTATGTGGTTGCCATTAGACTAGCTTTTTTATTTCATAAATTTTTAAATTGAATTTAAATGTCTTCATCTATCATGGTGGTATTTGAGCTTGCGTCCTCAGAACCATAAACTTGCGGTTCTGGATTAATTGTCCCGTGAAACAACTACTAAGCCATCGCCTCTCCCCCAAAACAATTGGTATACAGTATACTGCTTTAAAAAAAACACTGACTCCTGTTTGCTACAGTAACTGGTAGAACAATGTGATCTATTCAGCATTGCACCCCTTTCCGTGACCTACTCTCAGTAATATGGATCCAGAAGGCTTACCATGATGTGGTAGCACTTGAATTGTTGATTTACTAGCTTTTAAATAAGCTTCCGCTGAATTAGTGCAAACTCTGTCCTTATTAAATGTAAGGAGGATTTGCTGCAAAATTGATTCATGGAGTGAGGAGGTAAACAGTTTAAAGAGTAGGGAGTTCATTGAGCATCTTGAATAGGCTCACCCAATATACTCAGAATTTTAGAAGCCTAGTCAGATAAAAATCTCACCCTTGATGAAATTGTGTATTAAGTATATGTTAATTCAATATTAATATCTGAACTCCTTAAATTTGAGAACAATTCCTTGTATTTTTATTACACAGGAGATTTATCCTGGCCAGTTCCAGCCATCTCTTTGCCACAAATTTATAGCTTTGCTGGATAAGCAAGAAAAGCTGCTGCGGAATTACACCCAGAACATCGACACCCTGGAACAGGTTGCTGGCATTGGCAGGATTGTCGAGTGTCATGGTTAGTTGAGGATAATCTCTTAACTAGGTACTAAAATTACTGAATGAGTCTTCCTCCACTATACCCTATCCAACTCTGCTCCCTTACCCAAGATATCTCTTGCTGATCCCCCACATCCTGGGCAATTACATGCTTTCATGAGCAGAAAGCATTGTAGTTTGTTTGCTGCTTTTTTGTTTGGTAAGATCCAAATATAATAAAAGCAGTTCTGAACAATTACAAGTCAGGGAATGTGTTGCACTGCTGTTAAGCACATTGTCTCTGTGACCTTGCATCTCAAGTACAAGGTTACATGGCTCCAGTCACTGGCATGTGTTTGAAAGCTAGCATTCCACACCACTTTGGCATTGTGCCATTTATATTCTGTTATTTCTGGCTTGGCCTGGCAGATGATAGGATTGTTTAGGGGGCCAGGCTCTTTAAACACATTAGAGCTTACAGATATTTTGTAATCAACATGTTCAGTGATGTATTCTCACACCTCTGGAGTAGATGGGAATTGAACCTGGGCCTCCTGGCTCAGAGGATGCTACCACTGTGCCACAAAAGCCCTCTTTGGAGTTTAATGTACTGGAGGAGAGCCAGGATTTAGCAAAAGTTAAAGAGAGACTATCTTTATGATTCTACATCCAAGAATGTTATTTTGAAAATGTTATATTGCTGAAGTGATGGTGTAAATTTTATGTGTGAAATGTTGGATGACTTTATCCTAACATCACTTTAGAGGAACCATTATTTGGATCAGTTTACAGCTTTGGATTGGCAATACTTTCCAGACTAAGCTTTTAGGCATTATTAAATCTGTGTGAATTTTTGTTCTTGATTAGTAGCAAAACTGTTGCTTTATTTTCTGGAAACTTTTCCACAGGCTCATTTGCGATGGCTTCTTGTTTGATGTGCAAATATAAAGTTGATTGCGAAGCAATCAGGAAAGATGTTTTCAACCAGGTAAGAATAAGCCTGTTTGTTGAATATTTATTATAGTTAGTGTTTGAAATCATCAGGGGTTGAGGCATGTAATTGGGCCTGCCTCTCCTTTCCTCAACTAATAAAGTTGAGATGCACTGGCTTGAAGTTTCTCCCTGCCCAGGACCCTGGCTGATTTTGGACTGCTGTCCGTGCAGCTTTTATACGAGACTGGGGGGGGACAGATAACATCACACTGGTTTTTCATCTACTGTTTGGTTGCTAAATATGGAGACTTGACAGTTACCACAGTTCACATGGTCAACCCCATTCTATCTTCTAATATTTTAAACCATAAGACAATAAGAAATAGGAACAGGAATAGGCCATTCGGCCCGTCAAGCCTGCTCTGCCATTCAATAGGATCGTGGTTGATCCAATGTTCCTCATGTCCGCTTTTCTGCCTTTTCTCCATAACCCTTGATTCCCTCACTGATCAAGATTCTTTATATCTCAGCCTTAAATATACACAAGGACTCTGCCTCACAGCTCTCTGTGTGGCAAGACATTCCAGAGACACTGAACCTTCACAGAAGAAGTTCCTCCTCATCTCAGTCTTAAAAATGTACCCCTTTATTATGAGACTATACCCTCTGGTCCTAAACTTTTCCATGAGGGGAAATAAATCTCTCAGCATTGACCCTGTCAAGCCCCTTAAGAATCCAATATGTCTCGATGAGATCATCTCTCACTCTTCTAAACTCAAATGAGTAGACTCCCAATCTGTTTAACTTTTGCTGATAAGACAATCCCTCCATATCTGGGATTATCTGAGCGAACTTTTTCTGAGCAGCTTCCAATGAAACAATATATTTCCTTGAATAAGGGAATAAAAACTGGTGACAATATGCCAGATGTGGTCTCACCATCACCTTGTACACTTGCAATACGACTTCACTACTCTTATATTCCAACCCCCTTAAATAAGAGCCAACACTCCATTAGCCTTCCTGATTATCTCCTGCTCCTGTGTGCTAGCTTTCTGCGCATCATGCACAAATACCTTTATATTGCAGCTTACTGCAGTTTCTCTCAAATTAAGTAATATTCAGTTCTTTTGTTCTCCCTTCCAAAATGAACAACTCCCACTTGCCAAATTTTTGCACTCACTTAACCTGTCAAAAGTCTGTGTAAATTGTTTGTATGCATCTTGCAACCTATCTTTCCATCTAATTTAGTGTTAACTGCAAATGTGGCTAAAGTGTGTTCGCTTCCTTCCTCCAGGGCATTAATATATTGCCGCACTGGATTGGCTGGAATTTTTATACCAGGGCTAATTTAGAGACCAGTACATGTTTTGTTGAGAAATGTGTATCTCTAAATAAGCAGAATAGCTTGTCATGTGGAACTAATTTGTGTATTCCATTCCTCATCAGGTAGTGCCCCAGTGCCCAAAATGTCCACCTGATGTTCCTCTTGCAATTATGAAGCCAGATATAGTATTCTTTGGAGAAAATCTACCAGAGCAATTCCACAGAAGTATGAAATATGACAAAGACGAGGTTGATCTCCTAATTGTGATCGGATCTTCCTTAAAAGTGCGGCCAGTGGCCCTCATACCAAGTAAGAAATTCCACCCTTCAGTTAGATCCACATTGATGGCTTGTGCTGCTCAGGTGCAATTATAGGCAATACATTTTGAAATCCAGAAAATTGAAGGTCACTGACTTGAAACATTACTTCTATTCTCTCCACAGCAACTGCCTGACCTTCCAGTATTCTCTTAATATTTGAAATACTGAAGTTGGGTATCACATTCAAAACATTTCAAACAGTGCCACATGGTACATAAGGGCCTGCTTGGACGTGGTGCTTTTTGTGTCCAAGACCCATCCCTCTACTGCTTTCAACAAAAGTCTAGCTTTCGATACTTAGTTAAATTTGCACTCAAAGCTTGGGTTCTTCGTATGGCATGTTCTGTATAGAAGTGTATTTGGTTTATGTCATGTTACATATGGCTTTGCAACCGTTACATAGTCTGCTAGTCATTGCTTTTTGCATAAACTTTGAAGTAGATGAAAATGCTGTTCTGTTTTTAATCAACTCGCTTCAACAAATCTTAGTTCAAAACTGGTCAGTAGTCTGTCAATTGTAGAATTTGGGATTTCTCACTTACACTGATATATCTTTTGGCTATAAGGCATTTATGAGCTTTGGTGATCTCAAGCTAGTAAATCATGGTCATACCTTGAAGGAGAAGGGCACCAGATCCATGTAGGAAACACTACCTGCAAACTCCAAACCCAGCCACACTGCTTCCTGACTTGGAATTGTACTGCTCATTCTTCACTGTCAATGGGTTAAAACTGAAAATCTCCTTTGCTAACGCCAGTGTGTGTGTCCCTGCTTGCCAAGTATAACAATGGTTCAAAATGGTAGCTCACCCACACCTATGGGATAGGTAATAAATGCTAGCCTGGACACCCATGTCCTATGATTAAATATTTTAATTTGAGAGGGCAGAAAGGCCTCACAGATGTGTGGGCAAGAGGGATATTGTTACAATTGTGCCATGCTGTTCTGAACATTGGGATGTTGTTAATGCTGAGTGAAGGGAGATGTATTCTTCAGAAATTGGAGCACTCACTCCACGCAAATTGTGCAAGTCCAAAATGAACATTGAAAGTAATTTCACATTCTTTGTATGAATTGCTGATTGGAAATCTGATTTGTTTCTTTCTCTCTCACAGTGAGAGCGAGAGAGAGAGAGGATACCTGTGGAAAATATCCACCTACTTTGTTTTAATGTCTATTGTGTATTTGTTACAAGGTTCAGCAGAAGTTTTCCTTCTGTTGATGGTGGTTGGCATGTGCAGTTGATGAAATTGAGCTTTAAATGTCTTTGCTTTTCAGAATATAGTGATTTATGTTGGCATGCACTGGTGGCCAATTTTGAAAGTGTGAGCAGTACATGTGGCACATTGTGACTATTTACAGCTGAAGGTGAAACAAATTACAACCTAAAGTCACAGAGCCATATTGGACTTGAAACATTCATTCAGTTTCATTCTCTACAAATGCTGCCAGATTTGCTGAGTTTCTCCACATCTGTCATACATTATTGAGTATATGCTGTCAGCCAGGTTTTCAGTTTGGTTTATAACTTGCTTAGACCCTGGCCCTTGGGAAATGAGATAAATTAACTCCTTCAGCTACTGTCCAGCCAATTTAGTAGTATTGAGAAATGGTTTTAGTGTTTTTAGGTACGCGCAATTCAGTGTCACTTTAAGGGGTTATCAAAGAAAATGGGTTGCTTCAAACTGAAGCCAGTTACTTTTCCTGTATTCTGCTCATGGGGTACAGGTGTCTCGGGCATCTTCAGCATTCGTAGCCGAGCCAGAAGGTGGTTGTGGTGAGCTGCCTTCTTGAGCCGCTGCAGTCACCATGGTGTTGGGGCACCCACAGTGCTCCTGAGACGGTGTTCCAGGATTTTGACCCCCTCCCCCCCCCCCCCCGGCAGTGAAGGAATGACAGTAACACTTGTTTATTGCAATTGTTTCAGTTTGTAATTTATGATCTGAAATTGGCAAATGGTTATGTGTATTTCCAAATCCTACTTGTGAGTGGAAGGAGAGCTGCAGGTACAGGAAGTTTTGAAAGAAAAGTCGGATAAGCTGGAAAAATCTAACCGTTTTGATCAGTATTGTGGAAGGAAGAGGCAAATTGAAGTTTCAAGTATGAATCCTTCATCACACTCCGATATACACCTTGAAATGATAATTTGGCATTCTCTGTACAGGTCAGAATTTCCAGGCATTACCTCCATTGTTTAGTTGTGTACTTTTGTAGTCTTCTATGTAGTATGATCCTAACTCGCTCTCTCGATTTTTATACAGGCTCTGTACCACACCATGTGCCTCAGATACTCATTAATAGGGAGCCCTTGAATCACCTGAACTTTGATGTGGAACTGTTGGGCGACTGTGATGTTGTCATTAATGAGCTATTTCATCGTTTGGGTGGAGAGTTTGAAGAACTTTGCAGCAATCCCATAAAGCTGACAGAAATCACTGAAAAGCCCCCACGATTGCAAAAAGAGTCAAAATGTCCCTCGTTTGATCTTCCACCCACGCCTCCCATTTTAACAGAAGATTCTAGTTCATGTGAACAAGAAATAGAGTCTCACAGATTGACCGCAAGAAAAGTTTCTATCACTAAAAGTTGTGAACCTGTTGGAGAATCTACTACAAGTTGTGCAGATGAAAATCCAGAGCAATCTGAGGTAGAAAAAGATCTTCATGAGAAGGAACTGGAGAGCAAGAGTTCTGTGGAGGAAAGTTTTGGAAATTGCACTGACGAACCTGTTGAGGATAATTGTCCAAACCCAGGGCATCATGTTCCAAGTAATATAAAGCATACTAAAGAAGTCTTCAAAAGAGAATGGAGCAATAAATATCCAAAAGAACAAATCAGCAAAAGATTAGGTGGTAAGTCTTGCCTGTAGACGTTTTGTGTGTCCTTGACTGTTGATATATTCCATGCACTGGACAATAAAGGACAGTGACCAATGCTGTGTTCACCAGCAACCCACCAGAAATATTAGCACACCAATGTATAAAATCAGCTTCGGGAGCTGCTGATTGCTGGTGATTACCTTGTCCATGTTCAGTATTGTATTTATAAATACATGGACCTGGACATTGACTGTAGCTATTTGAGCATATTTGAGCAGCCAGGATCAGTACTATCCTCACTTCCAACACTGGATAACAATTAGAAGTGCACATCTTTATTGTTGCCCTCCTTGCCCATCCTTAACCGAGATGATACCAGTTGTAATAGTTCCACTAGTTGAGCTTGGTAACCACAAGACTTTGTATGTGAGAGAGGGGAGTGGAGAGTAGGGACCAGTCTTAATTATTTTCAATCAGTGTGTTTGGCCATGTTATGACACATGACTAGGATAGGTGGAACATGAACCCAGACCTTCTGGCTCAGAGATAGGAGCACTACCACTGCACCACAAATGTAACTGACCAAGTTGCTGGTGAAAGAACTTTGAAAGCAGCAGAGAATATAGTTCAGCCAAAAAATAACGATAGCAAAGTTTCCTGCTGCAGGGGATGAGAAAAGAGTTTGTGTTAATAAGGAGGACAGCCTGCAGCCATTGTCTAAACTGAGGCGTTTAATGAATCTGAGCATGCCCCTTTGTTGGTGGTTCACCCTAGTTATGGTGAATTGGTAACTCATGCTTGTGAAAATTCGTTTGAGTGTCCGAACCAAACTACAAAACCATTATACTTCACTGATGTCATCACAAGCAGCAAGATGTGAATAATACCCAATACAGTGTGACAGAATATAGCACTGCCTCAAGTGAGTGACCCAAGTTAACGCAGCCAAAATCATAGAATCACAGGATAGTTATGGTGCAGGTCGAGACCATTTGGCCCTTAGTACCAAGCAACAAGCCTTCAGGACACTCACAGCTGGAGAGAACAGTGTCTGTCCCCAAAATTATACTGTACCCTACCACAACTAAATCCTCATTTCCTCCTGCCCTTGAATGGCTCCCAGCACAGCCTTGTGTTGTGCATTGGGACCATGTGGAAATCCTGACCTACCTGACTCAAGGGAAGTACACAGGAAACTCCCCCCATGTCTGGAATCTTCTGAGAAAGGACTTAAAGTTAGAAAATTCAGAGGGTTCTGACTTAATTTAATAGTTACCCAGAAGAAGTTCGAAGATTCAATACCTAGTCTGACTCCCTATAACTATTAACTCAACCTCTGACACACTGCTGACTGCAAACCCTCATCAACCACTCCCACCCAACCCAAAACCCTCAATCCTCCCCAATCTGCCAGATCCTATCCACCTGGTTGCTTGCCTTTGCTTTTTCACTGTAATCTTTAAACAACTGACACCGTTCAGTCCTGTGAACAAAAAAGGGCTATGTCTGAATTGCTGCTCCTGTGCTAAGTAGTTTACTAGTTTACTCCAATATCCAGGACAGACTGGTCTCTGAATGTTAACCAGCTGTATACCAGCAGGTAAGTGGGTAATCGAGAAAAGATGACTATCAGTCAAATTTGTTCAGGGCCATTGTCCAGCAGAAGAAACTGCTCCCAATTTTGCAAAAGTGTCACTAGATGTTTTTGTATCTCCTGATCAAACAGATGGATCCCTAAGTTTTCAACAAATCCAAAAGCTGGCCTCTCAGGCAGGGTACCCCTCCCTCCCTATTGCAGTGTGTTGTCAATCTTGATTTTGTGCTCAGGTTTCTGCTGTTGGTCTTCGTGACCTAGCTCAGCCAGTAGGTAGGTAAGACTCTCATCTACAGTTAACTCCAAGAATGATTACACATTTGCAGGACATCTGTTAGTTTGGTGACTTTTAAGTGGAAACAAAGATTGGAAATAAAGTGACAAACTTTCCAAAGGTATTCCCAGTCTCAAAGATGGTTATTCTCCGTGAGACTGGAATGTATGGATCCTGCAGGTTAAAATGTCAGGTTACAGAATGTTGCTGTTGGAGGGTTTGACCAACAGCAAGAGGCTGAATAGGCTGGGACTATTTTCCCTGGAGCATCAAAGGCTGAGGGGTGACATTATAGAGATTTATAAAATCATGAGGGGCATGGTTAGGGTGAATAGCTAAGGTCTTTTTCCCAGAGAGGCCATAGGTGTAAGGTGAGAGGGGAAAGATTTAAAAGGGACCTAAGGGGCAATTTTTCACGCAGAGGGTGGTGTGTGTATGGAATGAGCTGCCAGAGGAAGTGGTAGAGGCTGGTACAATTACAAATTTAAAAGCATCTGAATGGGAATATGAATAGGAAGGGTTTTGAGGGATGTGGGCCAAATGCTGGCAAATGGGACTAGATTAGTGTAAGATATCTGGCCGGCATGGATGAGTTGGATTGAAGGGTCGGTTTCCATGCTGTAATTCTACAATTCCATGAAACAAGCAGATTTCTTCTGTCTCTGGAATGTGTTTTTGCACATCCAAATCTTACAGTTTGGTGCAATGTACTATAAATAAAGTAACAAAGAACTTTGTGCCTTGTTGTCTAAGAGTTTATGTTACCTCCCAATAATCAAATCCCAGTATCTTTGTGGAACTCCTCAGGGCTAAGCTTTGCACATTGTATGTTGCAAATTGAGCTGCTGGGGAAGGGATATATCTGACTATTGCGTATTTGTAACTTAGCACAGTGACCTTACAACATTTTCATTTCTCAATTTTCAGATTCCCAGTATCTGTTCTTGGCGCCCAGTCGGTACATCTTCCATGGTGCTGAAGTCTACTCAGATTCTGAGGGAGATGACGGCTCATCTTCTGCCAACAGTGTTAGCAACAATGAATCCTGCAGCAGCCAAAGTGTTGGTGATGGGGAGGAGGAGAGTGAGATTGAAGAATTTCCTCATGGAATAGAGGAGGAAGGAGTTGGTGCTCATTATGGAGCTTTGGGGATGTACTTTGAGACTGGGCATCTCGCAGGTGGCAATGTGTTGAGTGAGTCTGTTGAAAACCCCATGCAAAGTGAATGTGAAGATGGTAATCTGTTGGAATAAAAGACATAATTGCATGATATTGTTTTGTTAAGCTATATACCAGCATTAAGCCACTTTTAGGAAACTTCTTACAGCCAGTGTGCTTTCCTGGATGTACAGTGGCTGTATTGATCATGCAGAACTTCAGTCTGAAACTTCTTGTTCAGCCTATTACACACTGAAACACTAGGCCACCTTTACTAACTCCTTTTCACTGAACATGGTACATTTACCAAATACAAATTTTGCATTTTTGGACAATTGTTTAACATGAGTTCATTTGTATTGCCTTTATGTTGAGCATTTATTTTTACTGGGATGGATTCTCTTCCCTGCCAAAATGTTTCACTTTGTTTTAGTTTTTTTTTGTTTTGACTTAAATGCTTTGAGTTGTACAGCTATTTAATAGAGTTCCTCAGAAGTTAAAATGAATCTTCTGTATATATTTTTGTGGATGCTTGTTCAAAAGCCATTTACTTGCTGAAAAGGATACAAAGGGAGCAAAGAGAATAATAAGACCAAAGAACAGTGGGTGATCTCGACTACAGCTGCGACAGAGGTTGAAGAAGTTGTGTTGCAGAAATTATTTTTGGGTGGTGGGCAGTTTGTTGAAGCGTATTGCAGATTTTATTTCCAGTTTGTATCTTCTCTCATGAAGATCATAATGTTTTCTATGAGATGAGCTGGCAGCTAATTTATATACCAAGTTACTTGTTGTTTTCATTGAGCTTAAGCTGTATATTAGAAACCAGGTAAGTACCTTTGAGGCGTACTTGAGTGGATTCAAGATAACTTTTACAAGATGTAGCACTTGTAGTTACATGCTGCCTTATAGAGATTAGTAGAGTTTGCTCCTGTACCGGTTCTGCTCAGGCCTGGTTTCGGGTTTGGTATGTAGCAGGTTCATGTTGTTCCTTGCATTTTCTTCCTGTGGAAATGAGATGTAAAGTGTAATTTTTTTAAAAACTGAAATATTTGAACACCATTGCAGAATTGAAGAAGGAACACAATACTGAGCTCTAATTTCTGCTGATGTGCCAACGTTCCACTTCCTTGTTGTGTTGGAAATTACTTTCTTCAAGTATTTTGACTGTTAATTACGTGAAATAAGCTTAGCATTTAATAAAATCTTATTGTCTGCCAGGTAAAAATTATGCAACTTATTAACAGCTTTATTCCAGAGGCCCTTTATAAAGTGTTGGTCCAGCAACAATGAGACTTAAATTCTGTAATTTGCAGAACAAATAGTGTAACTAGTCTTCTGATGTCTTGAAGAAATCTTTGGATGTTAAAGTGGGCGCAGCATATTTTGCTTAGAACATATAAGCTGAGGATGTCTGAACTCTGTAAAGGGTCTTATTATGCGTATGTACTTGTTTGGTGAAACAACTAAAGAATTGATTAGTTTTGCATGGTACAAGAGTTAAACATGAGCAGTTCAACATGTCAACACAAATTTCTCTCTCCTCACCCCCATCCGTACCTGGGACACTGTCATTTCACCACATTTGCAATTATTTTTCTCAATTCTTTTTAATATTCCATAAAGTCACACTTTTATTCTGTACCTTCCTTTCTGCAGATAATGTTCACTATTGCTCACGTGCAGAACTCTTCTTAGTTTTCACTGGGTGAAGGGACATGAGTCAGCTGATAGATGGTGATTAAAAAGAGAAGCATTGATTATAATCTTCAAGCAATGTCAAAATAGTTTGGTGAAATGTGACCACACTGTTTTCAGTGATGCTGACCTTGGCTTTGACAGTAATTCCAGCACTCTGGAAGTTTTAATCCTGTGGTTACATTCTTTTTGTTCTGCAGCTGAGAAACAATATAGGCCAGATTGTCCATATCCAATCTGATTTACCCTGGAATAGTGAAATGGGAGTCAAATTCATTCACGGGACATACTTTAAAAATTCTTACGTTCATTCCCTGCTCTGACAGCACCATAAGTATCTTACCAATATCATTGAAGAAATTTTGTGACATGATCTAATTTATGATCAACAAATTTTAAGGTATTGAATATAGGCTATATTTGCTCTGTTACTTTGCAGGATGGTGTTCAAATTATTTCTCTTTTTGTACATACTGAATAATTAATGTATTCAAACTACTTTTATAAGGAGCAGTTATTAAAGGTAACATGTTTTCAGATACAAAAACAATTTCATACTTAAAAGTTTTGGGTCTTGAATTTTTTAATGCATTTAAAATCCTCCAATTTGAATTTACAAGCTTTTACAAGAGAAATGCTTTTTGAAATTGACAACCGGACTGTTGGAATACTGTGACTAATGGAAATGTTCTGCCAGTTGAAGCTGAATTTAAAGTTTTAAAAGCTTGTTCCTCTTCCATATACCACAGTCTCTGTTCTCTGTGCTTCTCTTTTAAAGATGTATTTGGATGGATAATATATTGCAATAAATCTCCTTCATAAATTATTTGGTTTCAGGTTCATTATTAAACTACCTTTGAGGACCTGTCTTGGTGTATTGTAAGATCATTAATGGATTCTGAATTGCAATCTTAATTTGTCAATTTTTCACTTCATAGAGGAATCTCTTTTACTGCTAGGACATGAAAGTCTGCGAGCTGTTTGCTCTCCATTGTTTTATTTAAAATGATTGTAAAGATACAGCAAAAATAGAATAGGTTAGATTCCCTACAGTGTGGAAACAGGCCCTTCAGCCCAACAGGTCCACACCGACCCTCCAAAGAGTAATCCACCCAGACCCATTTCCCTCTAGACTAATGCATCTAACACTACGGGCAATTTAGCATGGCCAATTCACCTGACCTGCACATCTTTGGACTGTGGGAGGAAAGCGGAGCACCCGGAGGAAACCCATGCAGACACTGGGAGAATGTGCAAACTGCACACAGACAGTCGCCCGAGGCTGAAATCAAACCTGGGACCCTGGTGCTGTGAGGCAGCAGTGCTAACCACTGAGCCACCGTAAATGTGTGGAATATACTTAGTAAAATTTTTCCAAATCATTATTTCCTTTTCTTTCCCAAGTGTTTTAGAAATGTAATCTATAGGAGTTAGGGAGTCTGTAAGAAAACCCATTAGACTAAAATGGTGTTTTTATTCCCTTTCTTGTATTTTGTTTGGAAATGGGATGTGCAGCACCGTTCCATAATTAAACAAGCTTCAGGATTTTCTCAGTTTCACGTCTCACCTGTCAGCATTACTGCCTATTTTTCCGTGACAATTTGTTCAGTGCCTGTAACCTCTGCAGTTTTCAAGACTTGGATGTGTTCTGTGGTAAGAGTGGTGGAGGGGGGAGTCTTGTCCCAGAAAGAGAAACAGCCAAAAACACAGCAAGGTTGACCTGCAGGGAAGTGACAACAAAGCCATCAATTATGTTGACTTTGTGGAGTCTGTTAAGACGCCAAGAGGCTTAATGGGATAGATGCTGAGACCCCTCGTAGGGGAGTCTGAGATCTGGTATGGGGAGGGGGATATTGTTTGAAAATAAGAGATCTCCCATTTAAGATGGAGATTAGAAATTCTTTATCCCAATCTTTTCAATTCTCTTCCCCACGTGCATTGGAGGCTGTCCTTGATTTTATTCGCAGCTCAGTGAGATAGATATTTGATGTATAAGATAGACTAGGGTCGTGAGAAGCAGACAGGAAAGAAGGGTTCAGGCCATAATCTGATCAGAGTCACAGAGACGTACAGCATGGAAACAGACCCTTTGGTCCAACCTGTCCATGCCGACCAGATATCCCAACCTAATCTAGTCCCACCTGCCAGCACCCGGCCTAAATCCTTCCAAACCCTTCCTATTCATATACCCATCCAAATGCTGCTTAAGTGTTGCAATTGTACCAGCCTCCACCACTTCCTCTGGCAGCTCATTCCGTACACATACCACCCTCTGCATGAAAAAGTTGCCCCTTAGGTCTCTTTTATATCTTTCTCCTCTCACCCTAAACCTATGCCCTCTAGTTCTGGACTCCCCGACCCCAGGGAAAAGACTTCATCTATTTATTCTATCCATGCCCCTCATAATTTTGTAAACCTCTATAAGGTCACCCCTCAGCCTCCGACGCTCCAGGGAAAACAGCCCTTCCTGTTCAGCCTCTCCTTATAGCTCAAATCCTCCAACCCTGGCAACATCCTTGTAAATCTTTTCTGAACCCTTTCAAGTTTCACAACATCTTTCCGATAGGAAGGAGACCAGAATTGCATGCAATATTCCAACAGTGGCCTGTACTCAATACTCTGACCAATAAAGGAAAGCATACCAAATGCCTCCTTCACTATCCTATCTACCTGCGATTCCACTTTCAAGGAGCTATGAACCTGCACTCCAAGGTCTCTTTGTTCAGCAACACTCCCTAGGACCTTACCATTAAGTGAATAAGTCCTGCTAAGATTTGCTTTCCCAAAAATGCAGCACCTCGCATTTATCTGAATTAAACTCCATCTGCCATTTCTCAGTCCATTGGCTCATCTGGTCTAGATACAGTTGTAATCTGAGGTAACCCTCTTCGCTGTCCACTACACCTCCCATTTTGGTCTCATCTGCAAACTTACTAACTGTACCTCTTTTGCTCGCATCCAAATCATTTATGTAAATGACAAAAAGTAGAGGACCCAGCACCGATCCTTGTGGCACTCCACTGGTCACAGGCCTCCAGTCTGAAAAACAATCCTCCACCACCACCAAAGGTCATCTACCTTTGAGCCAGTTCTGTATCCAAATGGCTAGTTCTCTCTGTATTCCATGAGATCTAACCTTGCTAATCAGTCTCCCATGGGGAACCTTGTTGAACGCCTTACTGAAGTCCATATGGATCACATCTACTGCTCTGCCCTCATCAATCTTCTTTGTTACTTCAAAAAAACTCAATCAAGTTTGTGAGACATGATTTCCCATGACACAGCTGTAATCTTATTGAATGGAAGAGAAGGCTGCAACCTTCCTTACGATTAAAAAGAACTGACACAATTTCTGATGCTCCTCTGAGCTGCACCTGTCTTCTGTGCAGCCACAAGACCTGTCCTCAGCCGTGAGCTGGCCTTTAGGGAACAGCTGCATTTCTAACCTGAGTGGGAAAGTCACTTGGGCAACAGCTGAAGTTAGTTGAGTCTCAGCCACTGACCTGAGGAATGTCTTGTGGTTGTGTTCTGAGAGAGACTCAGTTCCTTAGGGCTGTCCAGTTCAAATGATTCACACAAATCAGGGAAAGGCATTTTTGCTTAGACTTCAGGATTCAGGCAATCCTTACTCAGAACAAGGCTGTAATAATAAGGTTTAGTATGCAACGGTGCTGATTAAAAACTAGTGAAACTCTGAGTCTTTTGTAATATATCTGAAGTTGAGGATTCAGATCAGCTATGACCTCTTGAATGGTGGAGCAGACTCAGTGGGCTGAATAGCCTCCTCCTGCTCCTACATTTGATGGTTTTCAAATTGATTGTCTGCATTACCCCAGTTTTGTAGCAGAATTCCAAAGTGATCAGGAAAGTGCAAGATGCAAGTAAACTCCCAAGAAATATTGGACTGTCAATCAGAGGGAATCAATGAAAAGTTCCAAATACTTGAACAAAATCATTAAATAATATGGTGTGCTGTTAAGTGATAATATTTATAGAATGGACATTTCTTGGTTTCAAACAAATGAGGTGAAATATAAAATACTGCAACCCTATGTTACATGAGAATATTTGTAAGGATGAAGTCTGAGCAAACAAGACCAGGCACAATGAGCAAAGTGCACAATATTTATTCACAAGAAGCTAGTTTAAAAAAAACACTCTGTTACTGGGTAAGTCTTCGACAAGTTTCCATTCAAACAGGATTACATGGCTCATCTACCATCTCCACTGCATATGGGCTTAATCTCTAAAAAGACTCCTACCCACGAACTGGTACACATTTGCAAGAGTGTGATATTCTACATTTGTGTCAGCCAAATTTCATTAGTGAGCATGTATTGTTCTACTCACCTCTGTGACATTATCAAACAGCATTCTCCTTTGGAAGACAAGGATTATTGCTGGAATTTAAACATATTACAATGTGCTATGTAAGGGATGTGGCCAGTATCATTGGGTTGTAACTTGAGTTGTTTGACTGAGCATTACAGCATCATCAGATACAGTGTTTGGGAATCTTTGGGGGAAACCAACATGGCTGAACATTGGCATCTATGATGCTGGGGACTATAGGACGATACAGGGACTTGCACTTCTGGCTGAAGACGTCAGCAAATGCTCTAGCCTTATCTGTGGTTCTGAATTGCTGGTCTCCACCACCATTGAGCACAGGGATGTTTTTGGGACTGCCTCATCTGGTTAATTGTTTAATTGTTCAGTATCATTCATAACTGGATGCAACAGACTGCGGAGCTTTGATCTAATTTATTGTTTGTGCACTCACCTCCAAGATGGCGGCAGAGTAGGACACTTCAGCTGGAGCTCATTGATTTCATCTTCCTCTTCTTTGTTTTTCCTTCTTTTTGGTGACTCCCGGCCTCAACATGGATACGGACTCTCAGCCTCAGCACACAGCCAGAGTGGCGGTCTCTTGGCTCTGTGAGGACTTCCAAGGTGAATCCAGAGTGGTCTCCCAAGGTGAAGCCCAATGTGGTCAGGAGTCGAGGCCCAGTGCTGACTGGAGACTTAGGAACCAGCGAGGACTGGGTTGGAAGGACTGTTGTTCTGAACTTCTTATTTCTCTATTTTCTAATTTATTCATACAATCTGTAATGCTGGACGTTTTACTGCGTTATTTTTCCAATTTTTTTCCTAAGAACTTGTACCTAAGATGGTGCCATAAGTGGCAACTTGTAAGCTTTTCACTGTACTCATTTCAGTACATGTGACAATAAAGCTAATTCAATTTCTTAGCTTCAGCTATCTCACATTGTTCTGTTGTTTGGCATGTTTGAAGTCTGTCCCATTTAGCACGATGTGAGGTATTCCCAATGTGATGAGGAGGAACTTAAATGGGGAGAGGAGAAGGATCCAGCCGTTGCTATCCATCTAGGTAGCAAGAAGGGATTGTGGGACAAAGAGGTTCTGCTGCAGGATTCCAAACAGCTCAAGGCTAAATAAAAAACTGGAACTACGGACATAGTAATGTTAGGATTACTACCTAGGCCATGTGCAAGTTGGTGTCAGGTAAGTAAGACTGATGATGTAAATGTGTGGATTGGTGTTGGCGGGTGGTGGGGGGAGGTGGAAAGGTTCTGATTCATGGAGCAGTGGCACCAGTCCTGGGGAAAGACAGAGCTGTTCCTGTGGGTTGGGCTTCACTTGAACAGTGTTGGGACCAGCGAACTGAATAACTAGTGAGGGTTCTCAATTAAGCAGTGGTAGGGAAGGGAGGAGGTTTCCATTGAAGGAAGTCTTAAAAACTCAAAAAGAAGTGAGAGACCAGAGGTGCATGGTAGTAAAGAGGCGAACATGAATCAAAGTGTGAAGGAATGAACAGAAAAAGTAAGCAGAAGCATGCAGTAGGAATTAGAACCAAAATGAGTAATAATGTTAAAACTCATGCCTCCAGCTGAGTGCCCACAGCATTTGTAACAAGATCGATGACTTGCATTCCAAAGATATTAAGTAATCAAGGGCAAAAAGTAGCGACAAAATCAATATAATAATTATCCTTCGAGAGAATATACTAGGCAAACAGATGGGGAAGACCTAGAATCCTCTGCAACTTCAATGAGTGAAAAGCAATAGCGTCAGAGGTTGTGGATGCAATATACTAATCTTCCAAGAATCCCTGGATTGAGGAAAAGTCCCACAAGATTGGAAAACTGCCAATGTAAACATCCTTATTCAAAAAGGGAAGAAGACAATAACACATTTTATTTGAAAATGTTCGAGTCTATTATGAAGTATGTAATAGGACGTATATAAATACATGATAAGATCAAGCAGAATCAGCGTGGCTTCATAAAAGGGAAATCAAGCCTGACTGATCTGTTAGAATTCTTTGAGGAAGTAACAAGCAGGATAGATAAAGAGTAAGCGGGGATATGATACACGTGCATTTTCAGAAGGCATTTGATGAAGTACCATATGTTAATCTAATTTAAATAAGAATCCATGGTACTGGAGGTAGTATATTTACATGGATAGAGGATTGGCTAAGTGATGAATGGCAACCTGTAATGGAGTACCACAGGGATTACATAATACACTACAGCGCAGTACAGGCCCTTCGGCCCTTGATGGTGCACTGACCTGTGGGACCAATCTGAAGCCCATATGTTTATCCAATGACCATTTAAATGCTCTTAAAGTTGGCGAGTCTATTACTGTTGCAGGTAGGGTGTTCCATGCCCCTATTACTCTGAGTAAAGAAACTACCTCTGACATCTGTCCTATATCTATCACCCCTCAATTTAAAACTATGTCCCTCATGCTAGCCTCATGCTCACCATCCGAGGAAAATGTCTCTCACTATCTGCCCTATCTAACCCTCTGATTATCTTATTTCTCAATTAAGCCACCTCTCAAGAACATAAGAACTAGGAGCAGGAGTAGGCCGTCTAGTCCTTCGAGCCTGTTCCACTATTCAATAAGATCATGGCTAATCTTTTTATGGATTCAGCTCCTCCACTTACCTGCATTTTTACCATATCCCTTAATTCGTTTATTTTTCAAAAAAGTATCTACCTTAGCTTTAAAAGCGATTACTGAAATAATGTCAACTACTTCACTGGGCAAGGAATTCCATAGATTAACAGCCCTCTGGGTGAAGAAGTTCCTTTGCAGTTCAGTTCTAAACCTGCTCCCTCTAATCTTGAGGCCATGCCCTCTTGTCCTAGTCTCACCCACCAGTGGAAACCTCCTCTCTATTTCTATTTATCGATTCCCTTCATAATTTTGTATGTTTCTATAAGATCACTCCCCCCCCCCCCCCCCCCCAATTCTTCTGAATTCCAATGAATATAATTTCAATCTACTCAGTCTCTCCTCTTAAGCCAACCCCCTCAACTTCAGAATCAACCCAGTGAACCTCCTCTGCACCCCCTCCAGTACCAGTACATCCTTTCTCAAGTAAGGAGACCAAATCTGCATTTGGGGTGTGATCTCACCAGCACCTTGTATAGCTGTAACATAACCTCTCTGCTTTTAAACTCAAGCCCTTTAGCAATGAAGGACAAAATTCCATTTGCCTTCCTAATTACTTGTTGTACCGCAGACCAACCCTGTGTGATTCATGCACAAGGACACCCAGGTCCCTCTGCAAATCAGTATGCTGCAACTTTTTATCATTCAAGTAATAATCTATTTTACTGTTACTCCTACCAAAATGTATGACTTCACATTTATTAACATTGTATTCCATTTGCCAGACCTTTGTCCACTCACTCAATTTGCCAATGTTCTTCTGCAACGTTTTACACTCCTCTGCAAACTTTGCTCTGCCACTCATCTTGTTATCGGCAAATTTTGACACCGTCCAGGTGGTCCCCAACTCCAAATCATCCATATAAATTGTAAATAACTGTGGTCCCAACACTGTTCCCTGAGGCACACCACTGGTCACTGATTGCCAGTCAGAATAGCACTAATTTATTCCCACTCTTTGCTTCCTGCTAGTCAATCAATCCTCTATACATACTAATACTCTACCCCAAACACCATTAATCCTTATCTTATGCAGCAGCCTCATGTGCGGCTCCTTATCAAAGGCTTTTTGGAAATCTAGGTACACCACATCCACTGGGACCCGTTGCCTACCTTGCTTGAAATGTCTTCATAAAATTCCAAAAGATTTGTGAAGTATGACCTGCACTTCATGAAACCATGGGACAATTTCTTTCGAGATGCCCTGCTATTTCTTCCTGGATGATAGACTCAAGCATCTTCCCCACTACAGAGGTTAAGTTCACTGGTCTATAATTCCCCATCTTTTGTCTACTTCCCTGTTTAAACAGTGGCGTTACAACCTTCTCTCTAATGAAAACAGCCTCAATTTTCTCAGCCTTTCCTCATAAGATCTTCCCTCCATACCAAGCAATATCTTAGTAAATCTCCTCTGCATCCTTTCTAAAGGTTGCATATCCTTCCTATAATGTGGTGACTGAATGCTATACTCCAACTGCGGCCACACCAGAGTTTTGTACACCTGCAACATGGCCACATGGCTCCAAAACTCAATCCCTCTACCAATAAAAGCTAACACATCGTATGCCTCCTTAACAACCCTATCAACCTGGGTGGCAACTTTGAGGGATCTACGTACATGGACACCGAGATCTCTCTGCTCATCTTCACTACCAAAGATCTTACCATTAGCCCAGTACTCTTTACTCCTGTTGCTCCTTCCAAAGTTGCTCCTCACACTTTTCCACATTAAACTCCATTTGCCAACTCTCAGCCCAGCTCTGCAGCTTATCTGTAACCTGCGACATCTTTCGGCACTATTTATAACTCCACCAACCTTAGTGTCATCCGCAAATTTACTAATACATCTTTCTATGCCCTCATCCAGGTCATTTATAAAAATGACAAATAACATTGAACCCAAAACAGATCTTTGCGGTACCCTACTAGTAACTGAGCTCCAGGAATGAACATTTCTCAACCACCACCCTCTGTCATCTTTTAGCTAGCCAAATTCTGATCCAAACCGCTAAATCACCCTCAATCCCATGCCTCCATATTCTGTGCAATAGCCTACCATGGGATTGGTACTGGGGTCAAAATTACTTATATATTAATTACCTGAACAAGGGATGTGAACATACTGTGGCCAAGTTTGCAAATGACAAAAACAAATGGAAAAGCAAACGGTGAGGATGACAAAAATACTGTAGTTTGCAACGGATTATAGACAGGTTAAGCAAGTGGGCAAAATCTTGGCAGATGGAATAAACACAGGAAAATATGAGGTTATGCAGTTTGGATGATTGTGGTTAGTAGTGATGTCGGTACAACAGAATATAATATGGAATCAATTTGAATGGAAATAAGGTATGCCGAGGGGTGGAGGTCACGAGTGTGAGTAATCTATGGGCCTCAAAGAGTTCTCTCATGATAGAACATAGGATAAATTGGGAAATAATAGAGGCAGGTAAGAAGGCAAATGTAAGATTTGTCATGGGTGATTTTTAACTGCATGCTGACTATACGTTTGTACAGCACATCTGGGATTGTTTCTGTATGTTGCATATCATACTGAGGAACAGGCTATTTTAGATCTAGTGATGTGTAGTGAACTGGAATTAATAAAACATCTTGGTGCTTAGGATATTCTAGGGAATGGGAATCACAACATAGTAGAATTTCAGATTTAGATTCAGATAGAGCAACAGGAGCCTCTAATTCATTTCCTCAACTTCATGAGGTCAATTATAATGTTACAGATTTATGCAGCATGGAAACAGACCCTTCGGTCCAACCAGTCCACACTGAACTTAATCCCAAACTAAACTAATCCAACCTGCCTGCTCCTGGTCCATATCCCTCCAAATCTTTCATATTCTTGTACTTATCCAAATATAGAATAGAATCCTTATAGTGTGGAAACAGGCGCTTTGGCTCAACAAATCCACACCAACCCTCCGAAGAGTACCCAATCCAGACCCTTTTACTCTACATTTTCCCAGAATGATGCACCTAACCTACAATGTCCCTCAATGCTGTGAGCAATTTAGCATGGCCAATTCATGTAACCTGCACATCTTTGGACTGTGGGAGGAAACCAGACTGCCCAGAGGAAACCCACACAGACACAGGGAGAATGTGCAAACTCCACACAGACAGTCGCCCGAGGCTAGAACTGAACCCAGGTCCCTGGCGTTGCGAGGCAGTAGTGCTAACCACTATGCCACCATGTATTTTAAACATTGTAACTGTGTCAGAAATTTCATTCCATAAGTAAACTACCCTGTGTAAACAAAAACTTTGTTCCTCATGTCTTTTTAAAAGTCCCTTTGCTCTCATCTTGAAATCCCACATCCTCTGGTTAATGGTAGGTGTCTTTTCCCTATCTATACCCCTCATGATTTTATAAACATCCTAACATCCTAAATTAATCTGGTCCCATTTGCCAGCATTTGGCCCATATCCCTCTAGACCCTTTCTATTCATACACCCATCCAGAAGTCATTTAAATGATGTAATTGTACCAGCCTCCATCATTTCCACTGGCAGTGTATTCCAAACACGCACCACTCTTTGCATGAAAAAGTTGTGCCTTAGGTCCCTTTAAAATCTTTCCCCTCTCATTGATGACCTCTAGTTTTGGATTCTCCCACCCCGGCAAAAAAGACCTTGACTATGCACCCTATCTTTGTCTTTCACAATTTTATAGACTTCAATAAAGGTCACCCCTCAGCCTCTAATGCTGCAGAGAAAATAGCCCCAGCCTATTCAGGTTCTCCCTAAATCTCAACCTCTCCAACCCTGACAATATGCTTGTAAATCTTTTCTGAACACTTTCAAGTTTCACAACATCTTTCCTATAGCAGGGAGGCCAGAATTAACTCACATGATTGAGTGAAGTTAACTTAAAAACTACTGCAATTTAGTTGGTCAGTTCCAGTTCAAACTGATCATGCTCTTTCATAACCATCAATGGGACTTTTCGACAATGTCAAAATCTCAACCTCCCACACTTGGTGGCATCATCCTTTTGCATCATCCTTTTGCACCCTCTCCAGCTTAGTAAATTCTTCCTGTAACTAGGTGACCAAAACTGGACACAGTCTCCAGAACAGACCTCACCAATGTCCTGTACAACCTCAACATGACTTCCCAACTCCTTTTGGGCAAAGGACTGAACAATGAAGACCAGCGGGTCAAACCTCATCTTAACAACACTCCTGCTGAAGGCCTTATGCCTGAAACATCCACTCTCCTGTTCCTCGGATGCTGTGTTTTTCCAGCGACACACTTTCTTGACTCTGACCTGCAGTACTCATTCTCGGATATACTCTGATTGGTGCATCCTGTTGTCTATCATTGTCTCATCCCACCCTCATCGCTCTGATTGGTGTGTGGTTCAGACGACCTTGTCTCCACCCTCCTGTCTCCATCTGATTGGTTCAGTCAGCTGTCTATCACTGATTCATCCGGCCTTCCTCAATTTAATGGATGCACCTCGCTGTCTATCATTGTTTCACCCCGCCCTCCGCACTCTGGGTGGTGGATTCCTGCTGTCTATCATTGTCTCATCCCACCTTCCTCACGCCGATTAGGGCATCCTCCAGTCTATCATTGCCTTCAATCCTCCTCGCTCTGATTGGTGAGTTTCACGGACATTGTGTCCACATACCGTTTTATAATTGGCCAAGTTCACTGTCCATCAGTGTACTATCTTTTACCCCCCCACTGACTTGCCCCCCCCGCCCAATGACCTTGCTACGATCCGTTCTCTGATTGGTTAGCCTCGTCCACCACGGTTTTGGGGAACCCATCCCGTTCCCCGATTGGCTGTTTCCGCTGTCGATCAGCGTTCCGTTCCACCCCCGGGTATTAAGCGGATGAAGGGCGGTCCCGGTCACTCACTCGTCACTAGAATGGCCGTGACTCTGGTTGGGCGGTTGTGTGCGATCCGCGGGCTCGGTACCGGCCTGAGCCGGCTGGGGGCAGCGAGGATCGCTGTCGTTAGGCCTATGGCCACCTCGGGTAAAGAAGCTTCCTGGGGTCCACCAGCGGAGTTCGGGGGGCGTTGGGGGTGGAGCCAGAGGGTACGAGTGTGACCGTGAGACCGCGCTGACTGTGACCCCTGGGTGACCTTCCCGCTGTGGAATGGTCCATTCCGAGGATGGGGGAGGGGGAGCAGGCGGAACTATTCCCTGAGGAATGTGGGTTGGTATCTCTCTTGGGGGGGGGGGGGAGGTGAAAGGTCACCTGGGGGAGCTTTCAATCTAATAGGGGCTTTGCCTTCCCACTTAAAGTCAAATATCCGCTGTCCAGTGTAATGTTTGTTTGTTTGTTTTTGGGGGGGGTAGAGGGTAGTTGAATAGAAAACAAGGTTTCAGGACAAATGCATTTAAAATTGTAAAGCCTTTAGAGATGTTTCAAGATTAATAAATGCTATGATTGTGATGGTTCTCTTGAGTTAACCAGATAAGTCCCTACACCTGGCAGAGAGGATTTGCAGCTGTTTATTTTTGGAATCATTTTGACATGATTTAAAATTAAATGGAATAAAAGGCTGAGAGAAAGTCCATGTTTTGGAAACCACTTAAGCTGTTTTGTTTCAGAATCCAACATTCTACAACCTGATTCATGGGAAGTTGTCTTTCTTTTATGTTAAAGAACAGTGGGTAATAAAGTAATTGAAAATTGTGGCCCAGAGTTAGTTTGAAGACTGCATAACCACATGCAAGAGAGCATTTCATGGTCTACTCAGTTTGAGGCAGTGTTGTAAGGATATTGCAAGTTACTTTAGATTTTCTACAATAGGTATTCCTACAGATGAAGAACAATCAACTGGGCTTGAGCGGAAAACATTGCAAGCTATGAAGAAAGGGATGGTAGGCTCAATTTATTTTAAAAGTAAAACAAAACAGCTGATAATGTGTCTGTATGGTCTCAAGTTTTATAACTCATTTATGATGTTGAAAAACATACTGAATAAGATCAGAAAATAATTTTAGATTTAATTTTGTTCCATTTGCTGGAACTGATTTGAAACCATTTGATTTCTTGCTGTGATTTCAGTTCACCTGTTCTGTCATGTTATGACCTGCCTCTGAAGCAGGTGAGAATTGAACCCAGGTCTCCTAGCCCTTGGTAGGGATACTACCACTGTGCTACAAAAGCTGACTTTAGTAGATGATATTTTGAGCAGTTACATTAATTATTGCCCTCTATTTTAAATAAAGTGATAAGTCTGTGTTCATTTCAGAGAAAAATTTGCTTGTTGTCTCATATATTCATACACAACACAAAGCATAGGCTTGAATGAGCTGCAGTTAACACCCACTCCTTTTTTTTTTCCACCCATGGCCCTGAAATTTGTTTTTTTCAGATATTTATCCAATTCCCTTTTTTTATGAAGTTACCATTTTATCCATTTTGCTTCAACTAGCTTTTCTGCCCAACCACAACTTAGGATCATAGAATCCCTACAGTGAGGAAGCAAGCCAAATGGCCCATTGAGTCCAAAGATCCTCTGCAGAGCATCCCACCCTGACTTTATCTCATTAACTCTGCATTTCCAATGGCTAATCCACCTAATCCCCTCGTATTTGGACTGTGGGGGGAAACTGGAACATCCAGAGGAAACCCATGCAGACGCTGGGAGAATAGCTAACTCCACACAGACAAGCACCCAAGGGTGCAACCAAACTTGGGCCTCTGGTGCTGTAAGGCAGTAATGCTAACCACTGTGCTGCCTGTTCTCCTAACATATTCTGTTAAAACTCTTCTGGAATTTGAACTCTATTAAAGCTGCTCTATATTAAGGAGAACAGCCTGACTTCCCATTTTCTGTAGATCATTGAAGTCTGCTCCCTTTTAGGTGGGGTGGAAGATGCAATTTACTAAAGTCTTGACAGCCCTCTTCAAATGCTCAGTAGTCTAACTGAGTCATAAAGGTGTACCACATGAAAATAGACCCTTTGGTCCAACTCATCCATGCTGACTAGACCATCTATACAGTGTGTTCAAAAAGAATGGGTATCCAAGGAACACAGTCTGCTGATTTCTCAGCAACAAACCCAAACAAGCAGACAAAACATGTCCAGAAACCCTAGCCACTCTCTCGTACCTCAGACATCTCTAAAATGACTGCCAGACTACACAGACCCCTTGGCATCATGGTAGCCCACAAACCCACCAACACACTTAAACAGCAGCTGGTGAACTTGAAAGATCCTATATGGACAATGAGCAAAACTAACGTCATTTACAAAATAGTGTGCAAGAACTGTAACAAATACTACATTGGACAAACAGGCAGAAAACTAGCCACCAGGATACATGAACACCAACTAGCCACAAAAAGACATGACCCTCTCTCACTAGTATCCTTACATACAGATGAGGAAGGACACCACTTTGACTGGGACAATACATCCATCCTAGGACAAGCCAAACAGTCATGCACAAGAATTCCTAGAAGCATAGCATTCCAACAAGAACTCTATCAGAAAACATATTGAGTTGGATCCCACCCCCTGAGAAAAAGAACAGGCATTGACTTCACCAAAGGAAATGACATCACCAACCCAAACATATAAATAAAAGCAGGAAGTTTCAGCATTGCTTTGCATAAAGTGTACTGAAGATGTTACCTAGTAAGGTAATGAAACGTCTGGAAATGAACCTTTCAGCTCAGCGAGCAAACCTACATCCAAAACCTCAACCTGAGCTACAAATCTTCTCAAAACTCACTAAGATATCCTAAACTAATACTTGCCTCATACCTCTCTAAATCCTTCCTATTCATATGCCCATCCAGATGGCTTTTAAATGTTATAATTGTACGAGCCTCGATTTATGCACTCACCACCCTGTCCATGAAAAAGTTACCCTCTTAGGTCCCTTTCAAATCTTTCCCTTCTCACCTTTAAACCTATGCCCTCTAGTCTGGACTCTCCCACCCTAGGGAAAAGACCTTGTCTATTTACCCTATCTATTCCTCTCATGATTTTATAAACCTCTATAAGGTCACCCCTCAGCCTCTGACACTCCAGGGAGAACAGCTCCAGCCTGTTCAGCCCCTCCCTATAGCTCAAATCCTCCAGCCCTGGCAACATCCTTGTAAATCTTTTCTGAACCCTTTCAAGTTTCACAACATCCTTCCTGGAGGAGGGAGACTAGAGTTGTACAATGTGACTCAGTGCATTCTCCAATAGAGGAAAACATATCCAATGCTGCCTTTGCTATCTTATCTACCTGTGACTCCACTTTCAAGGAAGTATGAACCTGCACTCCAAGGTTTCTTTGTTCAACAACACTCCTGAGGCCTGATCAAGACTTTTCTTTTTTTTTAAAAGGGTTAGCATTAAATCCTTTGAAAAGTCTGAGGCTTTTGTTTCTCAGTCTTAGTCAACTTGAAGTATTTTGGTAGCGCTCTCATGCGATCATGTCAGTCTTCACCAGTGGTGTTTGGTTTACAAAGGTTCACAGTTCTTGTGCTGCCCAGGTTTTGTGTACATAGTGCATGTGAACATCTAACAGTATTTTGCCTTGTTTCTGCAGGTCTTAATATCGTGGTTAGAGAATACGGTCAGGATCACCAAAGGAAATGCCAGCCCACTGCATGTTAAATTGCTGTACCTTGTGTACTTTTAACAGTGTAACATGATAATGTTTGTGATGGTCATGGAGAGCTCAAACAATGTGTTGCGATTGGTTCAGCAGGACCAGATATTCCTTGTGAAGTTTGGGGTCTTCTATTCAGTAGCTTGCATCTCTTTTTTTTATATAGAGTCTAATAGAGACAGCTAAGAAAATCATAAAAGGATATCAAATCCCATGAAGGGTGAAAAAGCCTGGAATCTCATGAGATTTTACAAAGGATCAGCTCTATTTGTGGAAATGTATTTTGTAAAGGTGGAAAGTTATTGTGTGTACATAAGATTTTATTTTTTTTAAGCACCTACAGTTGATCAGTGGTATTGTAAACTATTTTGATTTGTAAACTAGATGATAAAGGATAGGGTAACTGCAGTGAGGAATTCCAGTTTGTTTGAAATAGTCTTTTTTAAGATGAGGAATCAAGACTCGTGAAAGTGATTTTAAAATAGAATTAAATATTCGAGAATTAGTTGGAAAAAGCTGCCAACCATAACAGTGCAATTTTAATCTCCAGGCTTTCTTCACAGAATTTCTACCCATTAGATATCATGTTGCTCTGATTTTACTTTTATTTCAAGTTTTTAAAATCTCTTCAATTAATTTTTTCCCTAGGATCCCTACAGTATCTTCAAACCTAAAGAGTATGCAGGCACCAAAGAGGATCCTCATATCGTTCCTTCAATCACTGAGAAGAGGCTTGTTGGTTGCATCTGTAAGTTAGATTTTTAGTGAAGATATTTACTTGAATTGACCTTTTGCTCTAGTAGCTGAGTAATGCATCACCAAAATCAAATCTTAGCTTGTGGGTGGCACAGTGGTTAGCACTGCTGCCTCACAGCGCCAGAGACCCGGGTTCAATTCCCGCCTCAGGCGACTGACTGTGTGGAGTTTGCACGTTCTCCCCGTGTCTGCGTGGGTTTCCTCTGGGTGCTCCGGTTTCCTCCCACAGTCCAAAGATGTGCAGGTCAGGTGAATTGGCCATGCTAAATTGCCCGTAGTGTTAGGTAAGGGGTAAATGTAGGGGCATGGGTGGGTTGCGCTTCGGCGGGTCGGTGTGGACTTGTTGGGTCGAAGGGCCTGTTTCCACACTAATCTAATCTAGCTTGGGGCAAATGTCCAGTTGATGTCCTTTCTGAACCCATACCAGCAAGCCACCCTGTCAGTGGAGGGGGCCATGTGGAATCGCTGTTATGGTTGCTTATTATTGCAACTAATGTTTGAATAGTTGTGGGGAATGCTGTATTATCTCAGAAACAGCCAAGAGCAGTTCGTAAAACCATTTTGCAGTAATGGCTCAGGAGGCCATTCTTCCTCAACTAGCTGTGCTGTCACTAACTGTTCAACTGGAGCTACCTTCTCTAATCCCAGATCCTCGCTCAAACCTTTGTTTTTCAGGACCTTGTTCAGTTGTTCCCCACTCTAGCTATGTACCAATTGTCTGCATCAGTGTCTCCAAAGATAACTTTCAAATGAAATTCTTAAATAGTATGTGACAGATAAGGTGAGATGCAAGATAACCTTCCCCTTTATCCTTGCCACCTTTTGGCTACTAGTTCTGTTTGTGTTTTATACTTGGTGTTTGGACTTTAAAGAATAGATAAGAAACACAGTATTTTCTGGTAAGTATTTTTTCCAATTTTAAAATGTTTAACATGTAAATCCATAACTCTAAGTTTGCTCACTGAGCTTGAAGGTTTGTTTTCAGATGTTTTGTCACCATACTAGGTGACATCAGTGAGAGTCTCTGAAACATTGGTGGTATGTCCCGCCTCTCTTTATAGGTCTTGGTTTCTTAAGGTGGGTGATGTCATTTTTTCTTGTTTCAAGGGAAAGTAGATAGGATCTAAATCGATGTTTATTGATGGAGTTCTGGTTAGACTTCACGTGTGTGTTGCTCCTTGGATGCTGCCTGAACTGCTGTGCTTTTCCAGCACCACTAATCCAGAATGTTTGTTTTGCCTATCCTAGGTGGTGTGTGTTATCCGAGTCAAAATGGTATCCTTTGCCTGTATAGAAACGAGTGATAATTAAATTAGATTACCTACAGTGTGGAAACAAGCCCTTCGGCCCAACCAGTCCACACCGACCCTCCAAACAGTAACCCACCCAGACCCATTATTTCCCTCTGACTAATGCACCTAACGCTATGAGCAATTTAGCATGGCCAATTCACCTGGTCGTGTCTTTCGGTGGCCAGTTGGTCTTCATGTATCCTAGTGATAAGTTTCCTGCTAGTTTGTCTGATGTGATGTTTTTTATAGTTCTTGCACTGTATCTTTGGTATCTCATGGATCCTTTAGGTTTATTCGTTACTGTTTCAGTGTATTGGGGCTGCGGTTTGTGGACGCCAAAGGGTCTGAATAGTCTGGAAGCCATCTGAGATGCCTTTGGAAGGTAGTGTGGCGATAGACTTTGGTTGCGTTGCCTGCTTGTTTGGGTTTGTTTCTGTGCAATGGGCAGATTTGGTTTATTGGGTACTTGTTTTTCTTTAAAGCAGTGTATAGATATTGTTCTTCTGCTTTTTATAGTCCCTGGGTGCTGCAGTGTGATGGAACTTGTTGAAATAATGTCTCGATGCAGCTCTGTTTGTGGGTGTTGGGGTGCTTTGCTTCTAAAGTTAAGTATTTGGTCCATGTCTGTTGTTTTTTCTGTAGACGCTGGTTTGAAGCTCTCTGTTAACTGTGTACGTTCAACTGTCATGTCCAGAAATGGGAGTCTGTTCTTGTTCTCTTTTTGTGAGTTTTATACCCATCAGGATATTGTCGATGGTGGTGTATGTTTCCTCAAATTTGTTCTGTTATGTGATGACAAAGGGTCATCTACGTAGCGGACCCTGAGTTTGGGCGGGATAGATGGGAGGGCAGCTTGTTCAAATCTCTGCATTACTGCTTCGCTATGAGCCCTGATATTGGGGATCCCAGAGGTGTTCTGTAGACTTGTTGTAGGTTTTATTATTGAATGTGAAGATGTTATTTTAATGAGGTATATCACAGTGCAGCATCCAAGAACTACAAAAAGCAGAAGAAAAATATCTATGCAACGTTTTCAAGAAAAACGGGTACCCAACAAACACAATCCACTGATTCCACAGGAACCAACTCTAACAAGCAGACACAATGCAACCAAAAATTATAGCCACGCCGCCTTGCATCAAAGGCATCTCAGAAATGACTTCCAGACAAATCAGACTCCTTGGCATATGGTAGCCCATAAACCTACCAACACACTTTTAAGCAGTAACTAATGAAGCTATAGCATCCATTAGAAGCCACCAGCAAAACTAATGTCATTTGCAAGATACCGTGCAAGAACTGTACACCTACATCGGACAAACTAGCAGGAAGCCTGCCTCAGGATACATAAACACCAGCTGGCCACCAAAAGACATGACCCACTATCACTACTTTCTATACATACAGCCAAAGAAGGACACCATTTTGACTAGGACAACACGCATATCCTAGGACGGGCGAAACAAAGACACAAGAGAATTCTTCGAGGCATGGCATTCTGACCAGAACGCCATCAATAAACACATCGATTTAGATCTCTTGCCTGAAACATTGACTCCCCTGCTTCTCAAATGCTGCCTGATCTTTGTGCTTTTCCAGCACCACACTCTCGACTTTGATCTCCAGCAACTGCAGTCCTCCCCTTTCTTCTCGTCTCTAGACTGATGTCTCTCTCTGGAATAATGTTACCTGTAGTACGTTTCAATCGTATGACTGATCAAAGTTTCCATTGTCCACTCAGATGTTCTTCTTGGAAACCACCGCCACAATGTGGAGGATAATGGTGACATCTCGCTACTAGTGATAAATTGGTTTCTTTTGTACTCTGGTTTCTCAAGATGAGAGAAGTCTTAAACATGTCTCAGTAGCCAGATGGTAGCTGTACATTTGCAAGTGGTCATCCTGTCCAGTATACCTCTTCATGGGAGAGTACTCTATCCACAGTCATTACACTTATGACTTTCCAGAGACATTTAGGTCTTGACTGTACAGAATATGACCGACATGGACCAAGACAGAATCCAGAGGTCAAAGTCAATGATCCACTTGTCATCTTTATTTGACTAGATGGCTAGATTCCCCAACATTGTGGAAACAGGCCATTCGGCCCAACAAGTCCACACTGACTCTCCGAAGAGTAGACCACCCAGACACCTCTCCCTCTGACTATTGCACCTAACGCTGTGGGCAGTTTAACATGGCCAATTTACCTGACCTCCACATCTTTAGACCGTGGGAGGAAACCGGAGTACCTGGAGGAAACCCACGCAGACACAGGGAGAATGTGCAAACTCCACACAGTCAGTCACCTGAGGCTAGAATCGAACCTGGGTCTCTGGTGCAGTGAGACAGCAGTGCTAACCATTGAGCCACAGTGCTTTTTTAAATTTAAAATGACAATGCTCTCCATAACTTTACAGACAAATGATGCAAGTGTTGCAATTAGCAGAAGTCTAATTTTACTCTTTATTCTAACTACAGGTGAAGAGGATAACACTGCAATTGTTTGGTTCTGGCTGCATTCAGGGAGCCCCCAGCGTTGTCCGTCCTGCGGATCTCACTATAAACTTGAGCATCACGAACTTCCTCATTAGATCTTTGTTAATGTGCTATGGATTTTCTTCAATAATCTGTTTTAACTTAAATGTCTTTATCACTAGAAACAAAAATACTGGATTATGTGCACTTTAAAAATAAACACTGAATAATGACCTATAATTACAAAGTAATTATTTTTGACTGTTCACTGGGTTGGTTTGAGGTATTGTGATCTCTTGCATTGAAGGAGGTTTTATTGTATTTGATGTACCAGCAATGTTGAAAATAGACAGGTGACAAGTGGATCACCCCCTGAAAGTTCCCAAATTGCCAGGACAATCCATCCCACTCACTGGGTCAATCAACATGTTAAGCATGGCAGAGCACATGTCATAGCTGCAGTACATGGGAGCTCCTGGATGCCAGTATCATCCAGGCAAATGTTCCTGCAGTGGTTTTGAGCTGGACATACTTGAGCTTCAGAGCTGGAGGCTGGGTTACGGACTAAACAACTGAGGATCCTGATTCCCTGGATTCTTTGTACCAAGATGTTGTCACAGCCCTTAAGATTGTGTCTTCTAGTTTGGTCAGTGTTCAGAGAATACTTGGTGAGGCAGGTATGGGCACAGGAGCCTCAGACCGTTATTGCTCAACAGGTGCAATGTTTTTTCAGCTTGTTTGGATGAGCCAATTGATCGTGGCACTGTACTGCAGGAAATCATTCAGTTGTAAAGGAAGTAGGGTCTACTGACAGTAAGAGGATCTGATATTCTCCGCATTCGAGGGCCAGTTCAGCTGGCTGTATTCTTGCCTGGTGTTAGGATTTGTGACATTCTGTCTGCTGGAGTGGGAGGATCAGTTGTCATGTAGGTACCACAAAGACAGCAGTTCTGCATCATCAATGAGGAGCGAAACCCCCAGGTTTTAAAAAGCAGAACCTCCAAAACCAATCTCTGGATTCTTACCTGAGCCATCTGCACATCGGCAGAAGGCAAATAAGATTAGAGAAGTGATTGCATCGAGTGACCACTGGTTGATGGGGCACTTGGGCAAGTGGAATCTGTATTGGCAACACGGTGGCTCAGTGGTTACACTGCTGCCTCACAGCACTAGGGATTTGGGTTCGATTCCCGCCTTGAGTCACTGTCTGTTTGGAGTTTGCACATTCTCCCTGTTTGCATTGGTTTCCTCCCACAATCCAAAGATGTGCAGGTTAGGTGAATTGGCCATGCTCAATTGCCCATAGTGTTCAGGGATGTGTGGCTTAAGTGCATTTAGTCTGTTATACAGAGACAGACCTGTCCCCACCAGTAATGTACCCCAGTGTTCTATAGAGATAGACCTGTACGCACCAGTACTGTACCCCAGTGTAATACAGTGACAGACCAGTCCCCACCAGTAATGTACTCCAGTGTTATACAGTGACAGACATGTACCCACCAGTGATGAACCCCAGTGTTATACAGTGACAGACATGTACCCACCAGTACTGTACCCCAGTGTTATACAGTGACAGACCTGGTACCGCCACAGGACTGTACCCCAGTGTTACACAGTGACAGACCTGTACCCACCAGTAATGTACCACAGTGTTATACAGTGACAGACCTGTTCCCACCAGTACTGTACTCGTGTTACACAATGACAGACCTATACCCACCAGTGATGCAACCCAGTGTTATACTGTGACAGACCTGTACTCATCAGTACTGTACCCCAGTATTATACTGTGACAGACCTGTACCCACCAGTACTGTACCCCAGTGTTATAGTGACAGACCAGTACCCGCCAGTACTGTACCCCAGTGGTATACAGTGACAGACCTGTACCCACCAGTAATGTATTCCAGTGTAATACAGTGACAGATTTGTACCCACCCGTAATGTACCCCAGTATTATACACTGACAGACCTGTACCCACCAGTAATGTATTCCAGTGTAATACAGTGACAGACCTGTACCCACCAGTACTGTACCCCAGTGGTATACAGTGACAGACCTGTACCCACCAGTAATGTATTCCAGTGTAATACAGTGACAGATTTGTACCCACCCGTAATGTACCCCAGTATTATACACTGACAGACCTGTACCCGCCAGTACTGTACCCCAGTGTTATACAGTGACAGACCTGTACCGCCCCAGGACTGTACCCCAGTGTTATACAGTGACAGACCTGTACCCACCAGTAATGTACTCCATTGTTAAACAGTGACAGACCTGTACCCACCAGTAATGTACCGCAGTGTTATACAGTGACAGACCTGTTCCCACCAGTACTGTTCTTGTGTTATACAATGACAGACCTATACCCACCAGTGATGCAACCCAGTGTTATACAGTGACAGACATGTACCCACCAGTACTGTACCCCAGTGTTATACAGTGACAGACATGTACCCACCAGTAATGTACCCCAGTGTTATACAGTGACAAACCTGTACCCACCAGTAATGTACCCCAGTGTTATACAGTGACAGACCTGGTACCGCCACAGGACTGTACCCCAGTGTTATACAGTGACAGACCAGTACCCGCCAGTACTGTACCCCAGTGTTATACAGTGACAGACCAGTACCCGCCAGTACTGTACCCCAGTGTTATACAGTGACAGACCTGTACCCACCAGTACTGTACCCCAGTGGTATACAGTGACAGACCTTTACCCACCAGTACTGTACCCCAGTGGTATACAGTGACAGACCTGTACCCACCAGTACTGTACCCCAGTGGTATACACATACAGACTTGTACCCACCAGTAATGTATTCCAGGGTTATACAGTGACAGACCTGTACCCACCAGTAATGTACCCCAGTGTTATACAGTGACAGATTTGTACCCACCCGTAATGTACCACAGTGTTATACAGTGACAGACCTGTACCTCCCCAGGACTGTACCCCAGTGTAATACAGAGAATGACCTGTACCCACCAGTACTGTACCCCAGTGTTATACAGTGACAGACCTGTTCCCACCAGTACTGTAATCGTGTTGTACAATGACAGACCTATACCCACCAGTGATGCAACCCAGTGTTATACTGTGACAGACCTGTACCCACCAGTGATGAACCCCAGTGTTATACAGTGACAGACCTGTACCCACCAGTAATGTACCCCAGTGTTATACAGTGACAGACCTGTACCCACCCGTAATGTACCACAGTGTTATACAGTGACAGACCTGTACCCACCAGTACTGTACTCCAGTATTATACAGTGACAGACCTTTACCCACCAGTACTGTACCCCAGTGTTATACAGTGACAGACCTGTACCCACCAGTAATGTACTCCAGTGTAATACAGTGACAGACCTGTACCCACCAGGACTGTACCCCGGTGTTATACAGTGACAGACCTGTACCCACCAGTAATGTACTCCATTGTTACACAGTGACAGACCTGTACCCACCAGGACTGTACCCCAGTGTAATACAGAGACTGACCTGTTCCCACCAGTACTGTACTCGTGTTATACAATGACAGACCTCTACCCACCAGTGATGAACCCCAGTGTTATACAGGGACAGACCTGTTCCCACCAGTACTGTACCCCAGTGTTATACAGTGACAGACCTGTACCCACCAGTGATGAACCCCAGTGTTATACAGGGACAGACCTGTTCCCACCAGTACTGTACCCCAGTGTTATACAGTGACAGACCTGTACCCACCAGTAATGTACCCCAGTGTTATACAGGGACAGACCTGTTCCCACCAGTACTGTACCCCAGTGTTATACAGGGACAGACCTGTTCCCACCAGTACTGTACCCCAGTGTTATACAGTGACAGACCTGTACCCACCAGTAATGTACCCCAGTGTTATACAGTGACAGACCTGTACCCACCAGTAATGTACCGCAGTGTTATACAGTGACAGACCTGTACCCACCAGTAATGTACTCCAATCATCGAGTCCTACAGCATGGAGACAGGCCCTTTGGCCCAAACTGGTCCATGCTGACAAAACTGTCCATCCACGCTAACTGCATTTCCCTGCACTTGGCCCCATATCCTTCTAATCTTTTTCTATCCAATGTTATTAATGTAACCGCCTCAAACACTTTCGTTGTCAGCTCATTCCATATGCGTACCACCTTCTGTGTAAAAACACTGCCCCTCAGGTTCCCTTTTATTTCTCCTCTCGTCCTCGATTACCCAACCCTGGGTAAATCATTGAATACATTCATCCTATCCATGCCTCTCATAACCTTATACACTTCTATAAGATTCCCCCTTTGTCTCCTACACTCGAAAGTAAACAATCCTAGCTTGTCCAACCTCTCCTGAAAACTCAGACCATTGAATTCAGGCAACATCCTTGTAAATTTCTTCTGCACTCTTTCCAGTTTAATAACATCCTTCCTAAAGTAAGGTGACCAAATCTGAACACAATACCCCAAGTGCAGCCTCACCAATGTCCTGTATAACTGTAACATAACTTCCCAACTTCAATACTCAGTCCCCTGATGAGAGTCAGTGCGTCAAAAGCCTTCTTCACTGCTCAGTCTACCTGTGACTCCACTTTCAGAGAACTGTGAAACTGAACTCCAAGATCTTTCTTACACAGAAATAGGCCAGTCCCCAGTGTATCAGTGTTATACAGTGACAGTCCTGTACCTGCAAGAATATCCTCATGATGAACACGTGTTCATTTATGGAGCAGTTGTCACACCCCTTGTCAATACACCTCCCAGTTCAATGAATTGCAGTCACTGCTTAATGCATGCTTCAAGTTACAATGCAAGATAATGGCAGCTATTTTTTCTGAAGTTCCCACAAATAGGAATATGACAAATGAGCAGCTAGTTTACTTTTAGTGATGTCAGTTGACATAAACATTGGCTAGAACAAGAGGGCAATACATCTCCCTTTCACATCGGATCACAGAGCCACATCCACCTTCTTGACTACTTCTCATCTGAAAGACAACACATCTGACAGTGCCACACTTCTGCAGTTCTGCAGTGGATTATGCACCTGAGTCTTTGGAGTTTGGCTTGAACCCACAATTGAGGAGGCAGGAAAAAGAGGTACCCACTGAGCCACAATCAATACTCTGCACTGCTGAGGTGAGAATGCTCTATTCCCCTGACTTGCCTCACCAAACAGCTGGTCTGATGACTCCTCCCCAAAGGAACTCGATCCCAAGCAGAGTCAGCAGTTCTGAGAATGAAGAGAGTAAGATTTAAAGGAAGGGGAAAATATGTGGAGAACAACTATAACCAGGAGTGACAGAGTTGGAACGCACAGGGTGAGTGAGTGAAGCCTGATCCTCTGACACTACCTGTAACATCAGCTGTCCCAACTCCATCATTTAAGGTAAATTTACATGTTACAGAACCTACTCTGCCTTCCTGTGGAAGATGAAGAGCATTAGAACAGAGTGAAAAAAACCCAAATTTGTTAAAGCTTTTCTGATTTGCTCAGACTAACTTCTAAGCTACTGTTTTCCAATCCTTTTCACAATGTGCTTCTGTCTTCACATGACCATAGGGTGAAACTTTGGGGAGGATGTGTTGATTCCAGGTTTTGGGGATAGGGTAATTGGTGATCAAGTCAATTCCCCCCTCCAACACTCCACATCCTCACCTCCCCATTCTCCATCTCCCACACCTCCTACTCCTTATCCTCCATTACCCCTGCATCTCCCTATCTCACCATCTCCCCTCCTAGGTGGTGTATAATGTGGGAAATGGTGAAATTATTCACTTTGCAACAGTGTGTAAAAAAATATTATTTAAATGGAGGAAATGCAATATGAAGGGACTTATTGTTGTGCACAAAACACTGAAAGCTAGCACACACATACAGCAGATAATCAGGAAGGCTAATGGAATTTTGGCCCTTATTTCAAGGGGGTTGGAGAGTGAATATAGGGAAGTCTTATTGTAACAGTACAAGGTGCTGTTAATACCATAGATGGAATACGGTGGGCAGTTTTCATCCCCTCACTGAAGATATTTCACTGGAGGCAGTTCAGAGAAGGTTCACTAGGATGATCCCTCTTATGAGCAGAGGCTGAACAGGACACGACTCACTGCAGTTTAGCAGAATGATTGGAATATTGTCACGTGCCAAATCGTACCTTACATAACATCAGGGCAATACAACAGAATGCAGAATATAATGTTACAGCAACAGGGAAGGTGCAGAGGAAGATCTAATGTATAAGAGGTCCATTCATAAGTCTTAACAGTGAGGAAGAAGCTGTTTTTCATTATGTCAGTATATGTTTTCAATCTTTTTTATCTTCTGTCTGACAGAAGAAGGTGGAGGATTGTATGACAGGGGTCTTTGTTGGCTGAAGTGCAGACAAAGTTAATGAAGGGAAAGCTGGCTGGACTGGGCTATCCAGTGAAATCACATCCCTCCTCCTTACCAACATTTTATACAGTTCCAGCATCACCTCCCTACTCTTCAATTCAATGCGTCAACTGAGTGCTGAGACATTGCAGAGTTCTGAACTGCAGAAGGATCTGGTCAACATAATGAATACATCACAAAAGGTTAGTATGCAGACACAAGTAATTAAGGAAGCTAATAGAATCCTATTGCAAGGGGAAGTTAATACAAAAATAAGGCCATCATAATTTCGTTTTCAAAGGCAAATCTGGAGTAATGGTCTCGATGTAAATGCATTGGAAGAAATTTATAGAAAGTTGAGTAGACTAATACTTGAAATGGACAATTTGTTTTAATGGGTAAAATTGAATAGGCTAGGTTTTTGTCCACTGGAACTTAGTAGAGTAAGGGATTCAGGTACATAATTCTTTGAAGTCTGCATCACGTATAGAAACGTTGATTAAGGTGGCATTTAATACATTGCTCAAACCTTTGAGTACAGGAGTTGAGACATCATGTTGAGGTTGCACAGAACACTGATGACACCACCTATGGAGTACTGTATCCAGTTCTGGTCACCCTATTAGATTAGATTACATTACAGTGTGGAAACAGGCCCTTCGGCCCAACAAGTCCACACTGACCCGCCGAAGCGCAACCCACCCATACCCCTACATTTACCCCTTTAACCTAACACTACGGGCAATTTTAGCGTGGCCAATTCACCTGACCCGCACATCTTTGTGACTGTGGGAGGAAACCGGAGCACCCGGAGGAAACCCACGCAGACACGGGGAGAATGTGCAAACTCCACACAGTCAGTTGCCTGAGTCGGGAAATGAACCCGGGTCTCTGGCGCTGTGAAGCAGCAGTGCTAACCACTGTGCCACCGTGCCGCCCACATTATAGGAAGGATATTAAGCTGGAGGAGGTTCAGAAGAGATTTACCAGGATGTTGCTGGGTATGGAGGGTTTGAGTTTTAAGAGGAGGCTGGATAGTCTAAGATTTATTTTTCATTGCAGTGTAGGAGGCTGAAAGTTTACAAAATAATGAGTGGTATAGATAAGGTGAATGGTAGGGTCTTTTCCCTAGGATAGGGGATTTCAAGACTAGGGACCATATTTTTTTAAAAGAGGAGAGGAGGAAGATTTAAAAAAGGATTGGGGGCAATTTGATGTTTTTTTAAACTGAGAATGTTTGTGTGTGGGATGAACTTCGAGGAAGTAGCGGATGCAGATACAGTTGCAACGTTTAAGACATTTAGATAAGAACATGAATGAGAAATGTTTGGAGGGAAATTGGCCAAGCACAGGCAGGTGGGACTAGTTTAGTTTGGGATTATGGTCAGCATGGACTGGTTGGACCGAAGGGTCTGTTTCTATTTTATATGACTCTAATAGTTTTGGTGATTGTAATTGTTTTAAGATCCTTCTGTCCTTTCACCTCTTGATTTACAAATATTTCTAGGTTGTTCTTTATCTTCTACAGTGACGTCAAGATAATTTATTTAAGGTACAATGGGATCTTGATCAACTGGGCCAAGGAATGCCATACGGAGTTTAATTCAGATAAATGCGAGGTATTCCATTATGTTAAGACAACCAAGGGCAGAACTTAGTGTAATGGTAAGTATTTGGGGAGTATTGTCAAACAAAGATACCTATGGGTGCAAGCACATAGTTTCTTGAATGTGGCATCACAGGTAGACAAGGTGATGAAGGTGGCTTTTGGTGACTTGCCTTCATTGGTCAGACCATGAGTTGGGATATCATGTTACAGCTGCACAAGAAACTGGTACGGTCACACTTGGAGTACTGTATACAATTCTGGTCACCTTGCTGCAAGTGTACTATTAAACTGGAAAGGGTGGAAAAAGATTTACAAGGATGTTACTGAGACTAGAAGGTTTGAGTTATAAGGAGAGACTGGGAATATTTTTCCCTGGAGTGGAGGGGGGTCTGGGGTGACCTTAGAGGTTTATAAAATCATGAGGGGTATAGATAAGAATAGAAAGGTCTTTTTCTCAGGGTAGGGGAGTCTAAGCTAGACAGCATAGACATAAGGTGAGAGAGGAAGATTTAAAAGGGACCGGAGAGGCGATTGTTGTCACACAGAGGGTTGTGCGTACATGGAATGAGCTGCCAGTGCATGTGGTAGAGGTGAATACAATTACAACATTTTAAAGACATTTTTGACAGGTATATGGATAGGAAAGGTGGAGAAGGATATGGGCCAAACACAAGAAAATAGGACTAGTTTGGCAAGGGAAACCTGGTCAGCATGGACATGTTGGGCTGAAGGTCCTGTTTCCGTACTGTATAACTCTGACTCTATTTTCATTATTTCCCATTCCGTAATCAGTATTAAGAAAACTCTCATTTTAGGTATCATTTTCCTTTATAAATGTTTGTAGGAACTTGTATTTCTAGCGAGCTTTCTGTCATATTCATGTTTCTTAATTCTTTAATCATTCAGATTTTTAGTATTGCCTAAGTATTGCTAACCTTTGCAGGAATATATGCTGTTACTTTCAATTTAATACCATTTGAACTTGCTTAATTAGCAACATATGGTGCAACCTTTTAAAAGTCTTTCTCGTGGATTATCTTTGAGTGTTCTGAAATCTCTTACATTAGTCTGCCAGTACACCACCTGTCCTACTTAAATTCCCAGTTTGATACAGCTGGCTGAGCATCCTTGAAAAGATTTTGTTTTTAAAAATCGTTATTGTCTTTGACTAAGCTGAATTCAAATTTCAACCATTATGATCCTGCTACCTAGATGCTCCATGATGCTCCATTATTATGAAGTTCTGTTCCACTACACATTATCAAGTCCAGAATAGTTTACACTGTTTTTGCTGGACATTGCTGATCCAAGAAATTGTCCTGAAAACAATGCTACGTACCTATCCACACCATGTACCTAATAATAATCTATGCTTATGAGCATTTTCTCTAGTCCCCCAATATTCCTGCATACTTTCTTACAGCAGTTTGATGGAGACAGAGACTACACCAATAAATGACTTAGATATATGAAGCATGAACCTAAAATGGTTTCACATCTTAAGCTTTATAACTAAGATGATTTTTTGTTTTTGTATAAATTATATACCTCAACTCAGAGAGCTAATCCTCTCTCTTGGCTTCCTGTCCTTCCAGAATGTAAAGTCCTCTTAAATGTTCAGATCTCAGCCTTGGTCACTTTGCAGCCATGTTTCTGTAATGGTGTCAGGTCATGCATATTTTATTGTATTTCAGCTGACAATCCATTTTAAGGATGTCACATACATTCAGATAGTATACTCTTTTTAGAAACATCGGCCTTCTGCTACACTCAAATTTATATATGCTTGCCTCTTTTTGCCATACAGCCCTGTTGCCTTGTTCTTTTTTGTTAATTTACCTCATTTCCCATCAGTCCCCTCATTATTTAGATTAAAGTTCTACAGCCTTAGTTATACAATGTGCCAGAGCACTGGTCCCAGGATAGTTTAGAAGAACTAGTACGAGAACACTTACTACCTTCACCCAGAAGAAATTATGCTAATGAGGTAATTTCAGAATAATAAGCATTTGAGTCTTGTATGACAGCCATTAACCTTTCAGGTATTACAGAACAAGAAAATTCTATCTCAGGACAATGTGCAATTACTTTTTATTCATAATGCTCTATGCAAATTTCCAAAAATAAACTAATGCATCTGCAATATATTTAAATGTTACTGTAGGGAAAGCAAAGCATAGTTGAAATTGTTTTGCAGATTTATTAATAAACAGTAGTAGTAAACAAAAACTCTTAAAGCCACCTTGGAGCTTCTGATTATGGGTGACCCATCTGTTGGGGTAAAGATCAAAAGCAAGGATAAAGGGAAAGAGATTTCCAGGCTGTTCTCGTATATTCAGGACCCCTGTCAAAGACTTGGTATTCTTTCTGATCATGAGCGTGTCCACAATTTTGGAAAGAAAAGGACTAAATGGAGACATCTTAACAGAAAGCAATGTATTGGTTTAAGTCTGCGTCTATCAGCAACATATCAAAAAATCAAAATGACCACCACAAAAACACAGCATCCCCTTTATTGATCCCCAAACGCTACAAAATAGAATGGTAAATGAACATTGAGGCACTGAGATTTCTGGTTAAAAAGTAACAAAATTGGAATCTATTTTTGGTACATTTATTGTAATAAAAATACTAAATGCTTAAAGGAAAGCAGCTTTTCACAAATTACTATACAAGTCTCAGGAATCAAATACAGAACCCCATGCATCGGCATATATTATGCTACAAGTTCTCAGCCAAACTGCTCAGCATTTCTCATAACTCAGACTTAGCTGTGGAGATGCAATTCACTCTGATATCAAACTGCATAAAGCACATTTTTGGGACAAGTAAACTACTCAAATTGGAAAATTGGGAGATTTCACAAGCAGAATATTTATATTTTGAGGTCTGCCAATATTACTTCTCACATTACATAATATTATCTAATTATTTGAAATCAGAGAACACTTCCATGCATGCAGCTACAACAATTCTCTCATATGCAAATACCTTATGTCCACAGGCATTAATGCTAAATACACATTGTATGGAATGGCCCACTTCTAGCTCTTGATGCCACATTTTCACTAAAATCACAGCATTACAACAGGAAATTTAATGATTATATAATTGTTTTCAGAGAAATACACACAAGCTTAATTAAGGCATTTACTATCTTTACTGAAAAATGAAATCTTCAATTCAAGGTTGTAACATTTCTTTTATGGAGCAAGATAAAATTCAATAACTTTCCAAAAGTAACTAGAAAATAAGTTACAGAATATTGACATTTCAAAATCAAGCCAAGACACCCTATGAACAAATACATTGCATTTTTTTATGGTAGAAATATTTTATTCTGTAATTCTACAAGACAGCAATGGCTATTGAAACAGTGCTAGTCACATAAGACTACTGGATCAGGTGACATTAAAGACACTGGAGTGTTGGCTTAGGTTTAAATCCAAAATTTTTAAATCTTACGTCTGTATCTATTACAAAAATAATTTTAAGCTATTTCTTTACCCAGCAGCTCTGCCTTCACCTAAAGTTACCCCTTTGTTGTGATGGAGTCCTACAAAAATAATTCTAAGATTCAAAATTGTAATGCAAATTAATTTTATGGAAGAAGAGGGTCCCTTTAAATTGCAATCTTAGTTTTTGATCCCTCCAGTTGTTTTGTGGCAAGTTTCTTGGATTGTACACATCCTTGACACTATGTCTGTCACTTATTTTTGCATCTTGGCTTAGACTGATTAAAATTCCTTTGGCCAAGAATCTGTCTAATTTAACTTCGGGCCATAATTCAATCACTATGTATATGATAATTTATAGCACTGAAGAGGTATGAACAAGGGGTTTAGAAGTAGACTTTGTTAACACATGCTGTTATGTACAGCATGCCAGTGCTGCCATATGTATATTTTCTCAGTGTTTTGTCTACGTACCAAAAAATGATTGTATTACAAAAATCTTAACACTATTTACCAACAATGTAATCGTACAGACAACTTAATTTACACTCGCCAACAAGTAATGAAAAGATTTTCGGTGAATTTCCCATGCATCTGCACTCTAGTCTCCCTATACCCTAGTTGACATTGTATCAATAAGGCAATGTATGAAGGACTCTTCTGATGTTATCACTGTAGATCATTTCACCCATAATCTGTAAATATAATTTTAATATGTAGCATCAAGTGTACATGATTCTATACAAGTTGCTAAAATTAACACTGTAATTGTTCAGTTCAATTTCTCACAACACAGTATTTCTTGCTAAACGTGTAGTTTCCAAGGATGCTGCTTTTTACTGAACATAAAAAGCAAAAGATGTGTAATTAAGAGTTGCCAGTTTTACACCAAACTGAAGCCTTCATAGTGATCTATGGCTTTAACTAGCTTGGTCCTAAGGGTTTCTTTGTCAGTGTATTTTGGTAGATCCAAAAGATTAAAGCAGGTATGTGCAACTGGAAGATACTCATCCCCACCTCCAGTTGGCTGAATGATAAATTTTAGGCTCTTCATCCCAATAATTGGGATACGATCACTGCCAGTTAGAAACACTGCAAAATAATTGCAAAAAAAAAGTGTCATTTTCAGATTCAGTGAGCAGAGAAGATAAAAACACAAAATCACAAACAGGTGAGTTCCACAGTAAGTCAGTTAGTTAGTTTAAAGACTTACACAGAAAACGCTTCTTCTTTTCCAAAGGCAGTTCATGGAATACCTCCCAGAATAATTTGATGGTAGGATGCTCTGCCCAGTATTCTCCTTTATATTCAGTATTCTATACAGAAAACATACATAGCTGCTTATTTGCAAAACCAAGAAGTTTAGTTACAAACTGAATCAATTTGAAACAACTATTAGGTTAAGAACAGAGAAGGAATAGACCTCAAGCCTACTTCATCACTTTTGATCAAGGTTCATCATCAACCTCAATGCAATTTTCTGCCTTATTCCCATATCCTTTCATACGATTAGAATTTGTAAATCTATACATCTCTGTTTCGAATATACTCAATGATTGCTCCTCCAGTCCTCTGAGGTAAAGGTGTCCAAGTATATAGGGTATATTGAATTACATATGGCTATAAGGTGGAGAGGCAAAAGTGAGCACTGCAAATGCTGGAAATCAGAGTCTTGATTAGACTGGTGCTGGAAAAGCACAGGTCAGGCAGCATCTGAGGTGCAGGAAAATCAATGTCTCGGGCAAAAGCCCTTCATCAGGAATGTGCTCATAAGGTAGAGAGCACAATTATCATATGTAGAGAAATATCTAATGGAAATGAGTTACCTGAGGAATTCCACACAGGCAGACAATCATTTACTTACACATCTTTCATATCACAGAATGCTCCAAAGTGCTTTATAACTAATGGAAAGACTTTGAATTATTGAAATACAGGAAATGCCATAGCCCATTTACATAGCAGCATCTCAAAAAACACCACAAAAAAGTTACCAAATCATCTTTTTTTTCCAAAAAAAAAATCATATTGGGATAAATTCTGGCCAGGACACAGGACTCCATCACACTGAGGTGTGACTGAGGCCTTGTAGGAAGTTGTTCAGATCAGGGCTAAAGGTTGACCCCGAGGGCTGGATTGTGAAGAGAGGTAGTTAAACGCTGAGATTCATCCCTTCAGAACACATGATAGATCTTCACATTTTTCAGTTTTGGAAAAAGATTCCGGAAGTTTCTTCAGTCACACAGAAAATATAAATGAATGGGAACACAATTAGAAGCTAGGATGTTGAAACAGTGACACTAATAGAAATATTCCACTGCGCCTTCTGCTTTTGTCTTTCCAGTTGTTGGAGGACATGGGTTTGACTTGTAAAAACCATAACCATAGTATTATTTAATAAAAAACGTATAAAAAGATATAGATTGCAAATAGATTAACTGCAAAATATCCATTTAAGAATCAGAAAGCAGTTTAATGTCATAGAACATAGAACAATACAGCACAGAACAGGCCCTTCGGCCCACGATGTTGTGCCGAACTTCTAACCTAGATTAAGTACCCATCCATGTACCTATCCAAATGCCGCTTAAAGGTCGCCAATGATTCCGACTCTACCACTCCCACGGGCAGCGCATTCCATGCCCCCACCACTCTCTGGGTAAAGAACCCACCCCTGACATCTCCCCTATACCTTCCACCCTTCACCTGAAATTTATGTCCCCTTGTAACACTCTGTTGTACCCGGGGAAAAAGTTTCTGACTGTCTACTCTATCTATTCCTCTGATCATCTTATAAACCTCTATCAAGTCACCCCTCATCCTTCGCCGTTCCAACGAGAAAAGGCCGAGAACTCTCAACCTATCCTCGTACGACTTCCTCTCCATTCCAGGCAACATCCTGGTAAATCTTCTCTGCACCCTCTCCAAAGCTTCCACATCTTTCCTAAAGTGAGGCGACCAGAACTGCACACAGTACTCCAACTGTGGCCTAACCAAAGTCCTGTACAGCTGCAACATCACTTCACGACTCTTGAATTCAATCCCTCTGCTAAAGACTTTCCTCATTCCTGAAGGGCTTATGCCCGAAACGTCGATTCTCCTGTTCCTTGGATGCTGCCTGACCTGCTGCGCTTTTCCAGCAACATATTTTCAGCTTTTACTGAAATTGGTCTGGTACACAAATCTAAATTTTGCAATTTGTTGTTTTTGCTGCCAAAAAATAGCTGCAGAATGCAAACATTTCCTTCATCTCAAAACTAAAAGGAGGGACAAAGACTGAAGTCTCCACCACCAACCTCTTTCTCCAGCTATAACCTCTACTCTGGAAACACTCCTGAAGTTCAGCCAGATGATTTGCATCCTTGCTCTAGTATTTGAAACTCGAAACGTCGATACTCCTGTTCCCTAGATGCTGCCTGACCTGCTGCGCTTTTCCAGCAACACATTTCCATCTCCTATTTGAAACCACTGCAAGGTAAGCAACAGTCTACGTATCTACTTCATGACCAGATAATCTCTATTAGGTCCTTGCTTCAAGGGGAACAATCCCAGTCAATTCAGGCTTTCCTCATAGCTCATACCCTCCAGCTCATTCAGCATCGGGTAAATCTCCTCTGCAGCATCTTGGATACAATCACATTTTTCCTGTAATGTAGTAACCACTAGCAGCATTTTGTACAGATTCAACATAACTTCTCTACTCTTTTATTTTATGCTTTGGCCAATAAAAAGGCAAATATCCCTTTTTAAAAAACCCTCTAATCTACTTTCAAGGGTCCTTGAATATGAATAACTAGTTCCCTCTAATTTTCATGACTTTCCTAGGTCCTACCATGTCGTGGTCCATTGTCTTTTTAGCTCTCCCAAGTACATTTCCCCAACTCTTCCGGATTGAATTCTACTTGCCACTGAATTGCCAACATGACCAATCTATTGATGTATTGCTGCATCAGTCTCACTATTTCATAGAATTTCTAGCGTGGAAACAGGCCATTCGGTCTATTGAGTCCAGACCAATCATCTAAAAAGAGTATCCCATCCCAGATCCATACCCCCTACCCTATCCCAGTAACCCTGATCCACCTAGCTTGCACATCCCTGGACACCATGGACAATTTAGCATAGCCAATCCACCTAACCTGCACAATGCTGGATTGTGGGAGGAAACCAGATCACCCGGAGGAAATTCACATAGGCATGGGGAGAATGTGCAAACTCAATACAGGATGGAATTGAACGTGGGTCCTTAATGCTGAGAGTCAGCAGCGCTAACCACTGAGCCATAATGCCACTCATCCCTACCAATTTTAGTACATCTACAAACATCTTGGTCATACCCTCTACATTTAAGTACAAATCATTGATTTACACCACAAAAAGTCCCCTAACACCAAACCACATGGAACTCCGTCAGTCACAGAAACATGTTTCTATCATCCACCTCTATTTCCAGCTCCTCAGCTATTTTCGGATCCAATGTGCCACTCTGAACCCAAGGATCCACACGTTCTTTTTTTGACCAGTCTGCCATGAGGGATTTTATCAAAAGTCTTGCTAAAATCCATTTAAACCACAAGAAATGCAGTGCCCTTGTCATCATACTTGGTAACTTGCTCAAAAAATCATATCTGTCAAACACAACCTTCCGTTAACAATTCCATGCTGACTATCTCCAAGTAATCAGCTTCTCCAACTGCAGATAAATTCTGCCCCTCAAATTCTTTCTAATAACTTCCTCACCATAGAGTTAGACTGACAGGCCTGGAATTTGCTTGGGGGCTTAGATATGCATCCAATAGGTGCAAGCGAGGACAGCAGATGCTGGAGCTTAGAGTCGAGAGTGTGGTGCTGGAAAAACACAGCAGGTCAGGCAGCATCTGAGGAGTAGGAGAATCAACGTTTCGGGCAAAACCCAATACTCTTGTTTGCCTCTTTTGTGCTTTTCACTTCGACGCATATGACCTCATTGGATGATCCTTGCAAGATATCGACTCTCCTCATAATTGTTTCCTTGATCAATACTGTGACTCCACCTCCCCTTCTATTCCCCTCTACCTCATCTGAATACACTATAATAGTTGCCAATCCATTTAACAACCCAACCTCCTCCCTCATGAACTAAATACTAAATTCTACATGTTAGGATCACAATTTACTAGGGGATGTTGCTCAGATTATTTATTACACCTGCCTCAGAACATATTACCAGATCCACCACATAGTGGTCTAGGTCTGTTCTGAACACTATGAATCTTTCCTCTACCAGACTATCCCAATCTACATGAAGATTAAAGTCACCCATGATTAATGTACAGATTTTTTACATGCCCTCATTATCTACTGATGCATTCTCTGATTACCGTATAGCTGTTAGGGGTTGAAAGACTTCTCTGACAGTGTCTTCACTTTTTATTTCTTATGTCCACCCATTTGGATTCTACATTTTCTGATTCAAGATCATTTCTTGCTATCGTACTTACTTCATCCCATACCAACAATGCTACCAAATCACCTGCTCCTTCTGTCTCTCATGCCCCTGAATATTCAGTTCCCAGCTTTGATCCCTGGTAACCATGTTTCTGTAATGGCTATGAGATCACATCTGTAACATAGGGTTAACACATATTTGTGCAGTTAATTAATCTATTGTGCTCCAAGTACTATTTACATTGGTGTAAAGGGCTGTTAATTTTGTCTTTTTACGATTTTATTTTCCAATTTTTGACCCTATTTACTGTTTTTCTATGTCTGTACACTGTCCCTTATTGTCCTACTCTGGGTATTATCTAAATAGCTGTTCTGTGATACTATATTTGTTTCCTTCGAAAGCCTACATTTTCCCCTGCCAAACAGTTACCCACCCCTGCTATTAATTTAGGTCTTTCTCTACAGACCTAATTATTTGATTTGGTCAGACACTGGTTCCAGCAAGGTTCAAGTGAAGCCCATCCCACCAGAACAGCTTCCTTCTACCCTGTTCTGGTCAATGTCACACAAACTGTAACCCATTCCACACACACCAATTTTCAAGCCACACAATTTACTCCTTTGGCTTCATTTACCCTATGCCAGTTTGCCTGTGACTCACATGGAAATCCAAAGATCATCTTGAAGGCTCTGCTTTTTAATTTGGCATTTAACTGTTCAAAGTCTTTCAGCAAAATCTCATTTCCAGTTCAGCCATCGGTGCTGGTACCAAATGGTATATGGAACTTTGAGATCTCTGCGCTCCTCTGGCTCTCCAATTCTCATTACTCCACCATTGTGGTATTGCCCTAAACCCTTTGCCTTGATCTTCTCCTTTAAGAACAGAAACAGAAAGACTGTCCATAAATGTGATTTTTGACCAGGACTTTGGTTGCGTGTCCTGATATATATCTCTCTGTCAGTGCCAAAAGTATTTTTTATTCATAATATTCTTAAGTGCCTTTTGAAATTTTGCTGCATTAGATGAATTTTATATCTATATACAGTATATGTATTTTATATTCACTGCAAGGTGTTGCTGTTGAAGATGGCTTGTTAAAAGAACACAAGAACTGGAAGCACTAGTAAGGCAATAGTTTGGCCCCTAATGAAGTCACAGATTGAACCAGTTAGTGTGGTATCTTAATGCAAGAGGCAGAAGATGTTGTCAGTCAGATGATGGCATCAGCTAGCATCAATTCAAATTAATTAACGACCACAGCCATCAGATGGTGATCAATCAGATCAATTTAAAGATACCAAGTGGTGCAGAATAGGTCCAGGCTTCTTGAGTAGATATCATCACCAGCAGAATAGATACTGTGTTTTAAGAACCACCTGGTACAGACCGAGAATTCCTTTTAAAGTTAATAAGATATTTTACGATGAGGTATATCTTTCTCAATTCATTCACGGTCATGGGCGTCAGTGGCAAGGTCAGCATTTATTGCCCATCCTTAATTACCCTTGAAAAGATAACTTTCCTACCTTCTTGAACTGCAGTCCATGAGGTGCAGTAAAAAGAAAGCTCCAGGAATTTGACCAGCCACAGTAAGGGAACTGTGAAATAATTCTAAGTTGGGTGGTTTTGTGGTCTAATGAAGAAATACAAGCAGTGGTACTAACATGCAACTGTTGCTCTTTTATTAATGGGTGGCAAAGGTTGCAGCTTTGGAACGTACTACCAAAGGAGCCTTGGCAAACTGCTGCACTGTAAAACATATACATGGCTGGTAAGGGCCTGTTGGATGGGGTACCAATCAAATGGGCTGCTTTATCTTGGATGGTGTCAAGCCTCGAGTGTTGTTGGAACCACATCTCCAGGCAAATAGGGAGTTTTCCACCACTCATGACTTGTAATTTGTTGATGATGGACAGACATAGGCAACAGAAGGTGCTAATCACCATAGAATTCTTCGCCTCTGACCTGCTCTTGCATATGGCAGGTTCAGCCGTTGGTCAATTGCAATCATTATCATGTTGAGAGTGGTGGACTGGTGGGAGAGCATTAGATTCCCTCTTGTTTGAGATGGTCATTGCCTGGCACATGCAGCTTTAATGTTACTTGTCATTAACAGCCCAACCTTTGGTACTGGGCCCCACCCCTACCAGCGTTCCAAAGGGACCATTCCTTCCTCAACTCCTTTGTCAAATCCACCCCCCCCCACCCCTCCTCCCCACCACCAGCTCACCCCAGCACCTTCCCCTGCTACAGCAGGAAGTGCAAAACCTGCATCCACATCTCCCCCCTCACATCCACTCAAGGCCCCAAAGGATCTTTCCACATCCAACAGAAAGTTACCTGTACTTCTAAGCATGTTACCTACTGTATCCATTGCACCCAATGTGGTCTCCTCTACATCGAGGAGACAGAATGCCAACTTGCAGATCATATCAGAAAACATCTCTGGGACACCCCCATAAACCAACCAATGCCATCGCCACGTGGCTGAACATTTTAACTCCCCCTCCCACTCCACCAAGGACATGCAGGCCATAAGCCGCCTCCATTGCCAAATCCTTTCTACTTGACGCCGTGGGACCCTGCAACCACGTGGGATCATTGTGAGTTTCTCCAGTTTCCTCATTTCCTCTGTCCCCACCTTATCCCAGTCCCAAGTCTCCAACTCAGCACCGCTCCCTTGACCGGTCCTACTTGTCCATTTTCTTTCCTTCCTTCCCAACCATCCATTCCATCCTCCTCTCCGACGTACGCCTTTACCCCCACTTCCATCCACCTTTTGCACTCAGCTACGTTCTCCCCAGTCCCACCACCCTCCCATTTATCTCAACACACCCAAGGCTCCCAGCCTCATTCCTCATCAGCGCCTCCTGCGTGAAACATCGATTCTCCTGCTCTTTGGATGCTGCCTGATCTGTGCTTTTCCAGCACCACACTCTCAACATTGTCCAAATCTTGGCAGCTATGGAAATGGGCTGTTCAAGGAATTGCAAATGATGCTTAACATGGTGTATCAATGAACTTCTCACATCTGGTCTTACTTTGGAGGGAAGGTTACTGAAAACGATGAGTGGGCCGACGAGACTACCCTGAAGTCTGGCAGTGATGTTCTAGCGTTGAGATGACTGACTTCCACCAACAACCACAACATCTTTGTGCTATTTCAAACACATGTTGTGGATATTAGCAATTGCCAAGCATTACACATTTAGTATTTAAACATCAGATAAAAAGCAGTGATGCTATTTGGTAGTACTACACTTATTCAAAGTTAGAATTTTATTTGAATAGTACTGAATAAATCTGTTACATTCCTCACCAAATTTTCATTGGAAAATTACAAAAGTTTGCCACTGAGCAAACGTGCTTTTTTATGGAATGGTCATACTCACCTTTTCCCATTCCTTCCAATCATAATTTGCATTTCCAATCACCATCGCCTGTAATTCATTAGGCTGGAAGAGCTGAAGTACCTTTCCACCACACACTTTGTGAAAACCTTCATAGAAACCGTCAAATAAAGGAGCAATCGACTTGTTGAACACATAGTCCACATATGCATCCACAAATTCCTGTCTGAAAGCATACAAGCAACATTTCTTAAAGTGGCTTATGTATAAATGCTGTCAGTAGTGTCTGTGTTTATCTATGTAAGCAGACTATTTCTCTTTTCATGAAGAAGCTTTCAAAGATCTCAATTCAAATTTTAATTTTGAGCCCACTGGACTTGTAAAACTGTGCAATATGTATTGGTGTGAAAACATTTAAAGAATAGGTGAGATGTTAGACTGCCTAGTGGCTGCAAACTTCATAACTGCACATTTGAATCTCTACCTGCCAAAGTTTTAGTGGCAAATAGATGATGGTATCATCTCTTTCCTATTACAAATGATTGCCACTAGATTTTCTTTAAAATCTGAACCAGTTAGTGTCAGTGCTCAGCAGTAGTGACCACATTTCTGGAAAGAAAGATTTGGTAGAGATCACCTGATCATCATTGAAAAGGTCCCACTGATGGTTTAGACATGTTCCTTTGCCTAAAGGACTGGTTACTTTGTATGAATACACAGGTACCTTCTAGCAATTATAAATGAACTACACGGTGAGCCCAATTGATAACGCACAAATTGGCTGATTGCGTAATTATCAAAAAATGTTACCCAAACACAGAATAAACTCAAATTAGATTGAGTTTTACAAGCAAGAATTGGTTGACTATGGGCAGTTCCCTGCTCATTCCAAATAGCTGAAGGGATGTGCTGCTTGATACAATCTGCCAGTCGTTGGAATGAACAACCTACAGATCTGGTATCACACTGGCACTAAAATTCTCAGACATTGCTCATTTGTGGGCAGTCCAGATATGTTTGTGTCTTATGAAGCATCCTATTAATGGAAACCACCACTTGTGTGGCTGTTATTGTATAGTAGCTCAAATGTTTGAGATACGCCCTGGTGCTTTCACCTGGGCAACATCACAAGCAGTCAGATTTGCCTTCCTCATGAAGAATAAATTGTCATTCGGCACTCTTGAGTCTGTCCTGATAAGTGCAAGCTGAAAAGCTTTATCTGCATGTCTTTTTTTCCAGCAATACTCAAAATCTGTGCTTCCAAAGGATTATTGGACTTAAAATGACCTAGTTAAGAACACAGCAAACACACATTGCATAATTTCAATTTTAACTAGCAGACACATTGAAGTAACCAACTTTGAATTAAAGTTAGATTGTATTTTTCAATTACTTGAGCTAAGATTGGTAGAGATGGGATGCTTGGAGAGCCAGCTCAAAAAATCCAAAGGCTTAAGATAGATCACTGAGAAATAAAGGCAAACGTAAAGGATAGTGTCCTGATTAGCTCAGGGGAGGAGTTCTTGTACTCCTTTTAAACAACATTAAGTGCACTACTCACTCACTCTCTTAAACATCCCCAGAATATAGTACACTTGTCTCCTGACTATATGTAAATTTCCAAGGGCAAGTGAGAATGCAGTGAAGTAAAACATTTATCATTTGCCTTTCCCTATCATTTGAATACATTTAAAACTGATAATATCCATAACAAAAATTAGTAAAATTAAACAGCCAAATATCAACACATTATTTTAGTGACTGCTTACATTTATACAATTATTGTAATTAACAGAACATTTGTGAACAAGGTGAAGTTTTTACAAAAGTACTGGGGCTTTAGTTTGTAGTTTTCTGCAGTGTATCTGAACAAGTCACCTTACCTGTTATATTTAGTGACAGGAATATTGGCACCATCTGGAACCAACTCTTTAACTTCAGTTACATCAAATTTTTCTACTGCAATCTGTTTAATTAGATGGAAAATTGCATGCAGTAAGTTGCCAACAAATTTAAAATAGTTACTAAACCATTGTGCTCAGTTGCCACAAAAAATATGAATTCTACCCTATGCCATATAGAATACTCATAAGCAAGGAGAGACCAGGGTGTCTCTTCTGGATTTATTATCCATCATGGTTTCTATTTTTAACATTTTTATTTTAATTTCAGATTTCCAGTTTCTCCTCCCTGTTTTAATCATATTGTTGCTTGGCTGACATCTTGTAAAAAAATAGAAAAGCACATTGATGTCACACTAAAAACCGAAAAGCAACGCAACATTATGTGATTAAGCTTTAGATGTACCAAGAAAGTACCTTCTGAGTGCCAATCACATGAAATACAAATGAACAGTTTCAGAAAACTGCAGTTCCAGAATGAAAATTTGGAAACTCAACAAATCATGGAGTCCTACAAATGGCTGAAAATCTGAGTCCCAAATACCATGGTGCTCTACTGCAGAAAATAGCCTGTCCTACTCACCAAAATAAATTACTACAGAAATATGAGACATAAAAAGGTACCAGGAAAATCAATATGGCTGCTGCCAAGTTATTGTCTGAACTGTCTGCCATGGCAATGCATACTGGCTCACAGGTGACATTACCATCTTTCTCTGTCATCAGGTAATGTCTCCCAAAACAAAAAACAATGTTTAGGGCCATTATGTTATGATTGCAAGCATTCTTGAAGCACAGCTTTGGATATCCTGATGTTTGATGACTGATTATCTTGCCATATAGAAAATCGTTGAGTATGTAATACTCCTCTATCCTGTGAATGTGCTCCAGCCAGCATATTTATGTTTGCTTGGTCAGTGTTCATATGTTTGGGAGCTTTGCCATTGAGATATTTGGCATAGTTGTCATTTGGACCTTCCATGAAATGGCCAGAATGGGTTTTCAACAGCGAAAAAAATTGCTGAACTTCCTTGAGGACATGGCTGCTGCTTGTCATTCATGCTTCACAGCCATATAAGGTGTTGAAAATCCAGGTCTCGTAAATCAGTACCTCAGTCCTAAGAATCAGCTTAATGTTATTCCACATGCAAGACCTTTACCTTTGGTGAGCTCACTAAAACACTCAACACTGTTAGGACAACTAAAGTATTGTGTGCAGTTCTGGAATCCACATTATAGGAGGGATATGACTGCGCTGGAGAAGGTGTAGAGATTTACTAGGACATTGCCCGGGCTGGAGAGTTTCAGTTAAGAAGAGAGATTGATAAACTGGGGCTGTTTTTGTTGGAGCAGAGATGACTGAGGGGAGACATAATTGAAATGTATAAAATTATGAGAGGCATTGATTTAAAGCAAGGGATAGGGGATTTAGAAGGGATATAAGGAATTTTTTTTTCTCACTCAGAGGGTGGTAAAACACCGGAACTCACTTCACGCAGACTGTGGTACAGACAGAAACCCTCATAACATTTTAGCATTTAAATGTGTACTTGTGAGGCCTAGATACATAGAGCTGTGGGCCATGTGCTGGAAAATGGGATTAAAAGAGTTGTTTTTTGATTGACACACAGACTTAATAGGCTGAAGGGTCTTTCACTTGCTGTAAATTTGAGTATGATTCTACAACAATTTTGAAGAAAATTAGCTATCCAGCAAAACTTCAATTTTGTTTTAATTTGTTCAAGGGACACGAGTATCACTGGCCAGGGAAGTATTTATTGCTCACCCCTAATTGCCCTTGAGAAGGATACTAAGTTGTGCAAGATTTGTAGCTCAGGTTGAGGTTTAGGGTGTAGGTTTGCTCGCTGAGCTATAGGTTTGATAACCAGACGTATCATTACCTGGCTAGGTATCATCAGTGGCGACCTCCAAGTGAAGCGAAGCTGTTGTCTCCTGCTTTCTATTTATATCTTTCCCCTGGATGGGGTTCCTGGGGTTTGTGGTGATGTCATTTCCTGTTCGTTTTCTGAGGGGTTGATAGATCTAGATACCATCTATGTGTTTGTTTATGGCGTTGTGGTTGGAGTGCCAGGCCTCTAGGATTTCTCTGGCATGTCTTTGCTTAGCCTGTCCCAGGATAGATGTGTTGTCCCAGTCGAAATGGTGGTTTTTTTCATCCGTGTGTGGGGCTACGAGGGAGAGAGGGTCGTGTCTTTTTGTGGTATTTGTGTATCCTGGTGGCTAACTTTCTTCCTGTTTGTCCTACGTAGTGTTTGTGACAGTCCTTGCATGGAATTTTGTAGATGACGTTGGTTTTGTCCATGGGTTGTACTGGGGTCTTTTAAGTTTGTTAGTTTTTGTTTGAGAGTGTTGGTGGGTTTGTGTGCTACTAGGATTCTGAGGGGTCTTAGTAGTCTGGCAGTCATTTCTGATGTATGGTAAGGTGGTTAGGGTTTCTGGCTGTGTTAGGTCTGCTTGTCATGGTTTGTTCCTGAGGAATCTGTGGACTGTTTTTTTGAGTATCCGTTCTTCTGGAATACATTGGAAAACAGAGGAGAACCACCCATACAATATATTCAAGAAGAACGGATACTCAAAAAATACAGTCCGCAGATTCCTCAGGAAGAAACCACGACAAGCAGACCTAACACAGCCAGAAACCCTAACCACCTTACCACACAAAGAAGTCTCAGAAATGACAGCCAGACTACTAAGACCCCTCGGAATCCTAGTAGCACACAAACCCACCAACACACTCAAACAAAAACTAACAAACTTAAAAGACGCAGTACAACCCATGGACAAAACCAACGTCATCTACAAAATTCCATGCAAGGACTGTCACAAACACTACGTAGGACAAACAGGAAGAAAGTTAGCCACCAGGATACACAAATACCAGCTGGCCACAAAAAGACACGACCCTCTCTCCCTCGTAGCCCTACACACGGATGAAAAAAAACACCATTTCGACTGGGACAACACATCTATCCTGGGACAGGCTAACCAAAGACATGCCAGAGAATTCCTAGAGGCCTGGCACTCCAACCACAACGCCATAAACAAACACAGATCTAGATATCAACTATCAACCCCTCAGAAAACGAACAGGAAATGACATCACAACAAACCGCAGGAACCCCATCCAGGGGAAAGATATAAATAGAAAGCAGGAGACAACAGCTTCGCTTCACTTGGAGGTCGCCACTGATGATGTTACCTAGCCAGGTAATGAAACGTCTGGTTATCAAACCTATAGCTCAGTGAGCAAAACTACACCCTATACTAAGTTGTCTTCTTAAATAGGTGCAGTCTGTGGTGAGATGGTACTATTGGGAAGTTCCAGGTTTTGATCAAGCAATAGCGAAGAACTGGCGATATATAAGGCAGGGCAGGTGACTGAGGTTTCAGTGGGGGAGCACTTTGGGGCCAGCGACCACAATTCTATTAGTTTTAAAATAATGATGGAAAAGGATAGACCAGATCTAAAGTTGAAGTTCTAAATTGGAGAAAGGCTCATTTTGACGGTATTAAGCAAGAACTTTCAAAAGCTGATTGGGGGCAGATGGTCGCAGGTAAAGGGACAGCTGAAAAATGGGAAACCTTCAGAAATGAGATAACGCGAGTCCAGAGGCAGTATATTCCTGTTAGTATGAAAGGAAAGACTGGTAGGTGTAGGGAATGCTGGATGAATTGAGGGTTTGGTTAAGAAAAAGGAGGTATATGTCAGGTATAGATTGAATGAATTCTTAGAAGAGTGTAACGGCAGTAGGAGTATACTTAAGAGGGCAAAAAGGGGACATGTGATAGCTCTGGCAAATAGAGTTAAGGAGAATCCAAAGAGTTTTACAAATACATTAAGGACAAAAGGGTAATGAGGTAGAGAACAGGGCCCCTCAAAGATCAACTAGGAGAAAGTGAGGGCTGCAGATGCTGGAGATCAGAGCTGAAAAATGTGTTGCTGGAAAAGCGCAGCAGATTAGGTAGCATCCAAGGAGCAGGAGAATCGACATTTCAGGCATAAGCCCTTCTTCAGGAATGAGGAAGGTGTGCTACGCAGGCTAAGATAAAACGTAGGGAGGAGGGACTTGGGGGAGGGGCGTTGGGGATGCAATAGGTGGAAGGAGGTTAAGGTGAGGGTGATAGGCCGGAGAGGGGGTGGGGGCGGAGAGGTCGGGAAGAAGATTGCAGGTCAAGAAGGCGGTGCTGCGTCAGAGGGTTGGGACTGAGATAAGGTGGGGGGAGGGGAAATGAGGAAGTTGGAGAAATCTGCATTCATCCCTTGTGGTTGGAGGGTTCCTAGGCGGAAGATGAGGCGCTCTTCCTCCAGGCGTCGTGTTGCCATGGTCTGGCGATGGAGGAGGCCAAGGACCTGCATGTCCTTGGTGGAGTGGGAGGGGGAGTTAAAGTATTCAGCCACAGGGTGGTTGGGTTGGTTGGTCCGGGTGTCCCAGAGGTGTTCTCTGAAACGTTCCGCAAGTAGGCGGCCTGTCTCGCCAATGTAGAGGAGGCCACATCGGGTGCAGCGGATGCAGTAAATGGTGTGTGTAGAGATGGAGGTGAATTTGTGACGGATATGGAAGGATCCCTTGGGGCCTTGGAGGGAAATGAGGGGGGGGGGGGGGGGGAGGTGTGGGCGCAAGTTCCCACACCTCCTCCCTCACTTCCCTCCAAGGCCTCAAGGGATCCTCCCATATCCGTTACAGATTCACCTGCACCTCCATGGAGCTATATGGACTTCAGTAAAGCTTTCGACAAGGATGCCCATAGGCGACCGGTTAGCAAGGCTCGATCTCATGGAATACAGGAAGAACTAGCCATTTAGATACAGAACTGGCTCAAAGGTAGAAGACAGAGGATGGTTTTGGAGGGTTGTTTTTCAGACTGGAGGCCTATGACCAGTGGAGTGCCACAAGAATTGGTGCTGGGTCCACTACTTTTTGCTATTTATGTAAATGATTTGGATGTGAGCCTAAGAGGTGTAGTTACTAAGTTTGCAGAGGATACCACAATTGGAGGTGTAGTGGATAGCAAAGAAGGTTACCTCAGATTACAACAGGCTTTTGAGCCAATGGGCTGAGGAGTGGCAGATAGAGTTTAATTTAGATAAATGGGAGGTGCTGAGGATGTTGCCAGAGTTGGAGGATTTGAGCTATAGAGAGGTTGAACAGGCTGGGTTTGTTTTTCCTGGAGCGTCAGAGGCTGAGGGGTGACCTTATAAGAGGTTGATAAAATCATGAAGGGCATGGATAGGCTAAATAGACAAAGTCTTTTCCCTGGGGTGGGGGAATTCAGAACGAGAGGGCATAGGTTTAGGGTGAGAGGGGAACGATATTAAAGAGGCCTAAGGGGCAACTTTTTCATGCAGAGGGCAGAACATTTATGGAATGAGCTGCCAGAGGAAGTGGTGGAGGCTGGTGCAATTGCAACATTTAAAAGGCATCTGGATAGGTATATGAATAGGAAGGATTTGGAGGGATTTGGGCCAGGTGCTGGCAGGTGGGACTAGATTGGTTTGCGATATCTGGACAAGTTGGACTGAAGGGTCTGCCTCTGTGCTGTACATCTCTATGACTCTAGTTCCAAGACAGGAGGTTGTGCAACTTGGAGGGAAACTTAAAGAGGCAGTGCTTCGGTGATCTGTCTCCCTTGTCCTTGCAGATGGTAGAAGCCTTAGGTTTGGAAAGTGCTGTTTAAGCAGTCTTGCTGAGCTATTGCATTGCACCTTGTGGACGGTACATACTAATGCATCTCTATCGTGAAGGGACTGAATGATGAAGGTGGTGGATGGAGTGTCAAATCAAATGAGCTGTAGTTTCCTGGATGATGTCAAGGCGTTTAAATATTATTGCAGCTGCACTCTTGAAGGCAAATGAGTGTATTCTGTTATTCTGCCTTGCACTCAAGAGACAGGCTTTGATGAGTCAAGAAGTGAATTATTAATGAATCCATAGCCTCTGTCTTACTTTTTTGGTTACAGTATTTGTATGGTTAATCCAGGTCGGTTTCTGGCCAATTGGTAACTCCTAGGACAATAGGGGCTTCAGTGGTGGTAATGCTATTGAATTTTACAGGGACATTCTTGACGGTCACTGCCTGGCATTTGTGTGGTGAGAATGTTATTTACCATCTGCCAAGCTTGGATGCTGTCCAGATCTTGCAGCACTCAGTACCAGGCTGAAGCAATCCATAGAGTCGTGAATGGTGCTGAATGCTGTGCAAACAGCAAACATACCCACTTCTAACCTTAAGATGGAAGGCAGTCTCATTAAGAGTAGCTTGATGCTACAATGTCCAGCTGTCTCAGGGTGACAAATGAAGTGAAACACACTTGGGTATAAACTTAATGTTCCTGACCTTCACCTTTCTAGCAGATACAGAAGGAATTTTAGCCACAGACTAGGTCAGATGGCAAGCTCCAAAATCTAACCAAGCTGACAGTGAAGATAAAAATAGTATATCCTGCTCTGAACTACTTTTGCACTCATTATGCAAACAAACTCAAATACAAAGACTTATGGATTGTCTGTCCCATAGTCTAAATTATTCTCCTTTATTATAAGCATCAAGAAAATTTCAGCCATGGAACTGGGAGTCAAATCTTCATCCAAATGCACTCCATAACACTCCACTGGAAATGATCAACAAATTCTGTTACCTTGGGTCCACAGTAGCATACAAATCTGTTGCTTGATGCACAGCTTGATTTATGAATAGTTTGCTACTTTGGCTGACTCTCAAAACATAATGGAACATCAGTACATATTTGTAAAGTCAGCATGTCCCTATTTGTTAATACGAAAATACACTTTTTTATGGCTTTATCTACCTACACACACTTTCAGAGAATTGAACCCTTGCATTTCTGTACATCCACAGCCATTATATATTCCAGCAGATACAAGGTTAGTCTGTCCAATATTCCTTTCTAACAACCCACCCATTTCAGATATTCATCATTGTTGAAAAATGTGGTAGCATCCAAGGAGCAGGAGAATCAAAGTTTCCGGCATCAGGAACGAGGCAGAAATACATGCAGTATTTCAATAGTGGCCTTCATCACATTTCCGTGTGAAAGATTTGCCCCTCGGGTCCCTTTTAAATATTTCCTCTCTCACCTTAAACCTATGCCCTTGAGTTCTAGACTCCCCTACCCCAGGGAAAAGACTCTGGCTATTCACCCTATCCATGCCCCTCGTGATTTTATAAACCTCTTTAAAGGTCACAGAGGCACGGGGGGAGATTTCATCACTAGACTGCCAATCCAGAGACCCAGATAACTTCTGGGAACCTGGGTTTGAATCCTGCCATGGCAGATGATGGAATTTGATTTCAATAAATATTAGGAATTAAGAATCTAATGATGATCATGAATCCATTGTCAATTGTAGGAAAAATTAATCTGGTCCTTTAGGGAAGGAAACTGCCATCCTACTGGTCTGGCCTGTGTGTGACTCCAGACCCTCAGCAATGCAGCTGACTCTTAACCGCCCTCTGGTCAATTAGGGATGGGCAATAAATGCTGCTTAACCAGTGACACCCTCATCCTGTGAATGAATAAAGAAAAAAAAACTCCCAGCCTCTGCACTCCAGGGAAAATAGCCCCAGCCTATTCAGCTTCTCCTATAGTTCAAACCATCTAACCCTGGCAATGTCATTGTGAACTCTTTCAAGTTTAACATCTTTCCTATAGCAGGGAGACCAGAGTTGCATACAGTATTTCAATAGTGGCCTAACCAATGTCCCATACAGCTGCAACATAACTGCCCAACTCCTATACTCTACGCACTGACCAATAAAGGCAAGCATACCAAACTCCTCCTTCACTATCCTGTTTACCTGTAACTCCACTTTCAAGGAACTATTGAACCCTTCTTCAAAGAACTCAATATTTCAGTTGAACAATTGCCCTTTCACAAAACCACACTGACTCTTACCTTGAATGTATCTAAATGCTTGGTTGTGACATCTTTAGTAGTAGCTTTTAACATTTTCCCTGGCAGATGGTAAGTAGGCCTTCACTTTCCTACTTTCAGCCTCCCTCTTGCTTGAATATTAGAGTGACATTAGTTACTTTCCAATCAAAAGGAAACTTCTCTGAATTAAGTGAGTTTTGAAAAATTAAAATCAATGTATCAACCACCTCACTAGCTGGCTTTTTATTTTCAGAACCCAGGATGAAAACCACCAAGACCTCAGGGACCTGTCGACCCACATTTCCAACATTTTACCTAGGACTACTACCCCGAAGGGCGCAATGTTCTTGAGTCCGTCTTTCTGTTCCAATTACTGATTGATGGCTATTTCCAGGATATTATTCATATCCTGTATAGTGAGGATGGAGACAAAGTTTCAGTTCAATTCATCTGCCAGCTCCTTTTTTGCCATTGTTAATTCCTTAGACTCATTTTTATTTTAATTCTTGAAGCTGAAGAAACTTTATAATATACTTTATACTTTTAGCTAGTATACTCCCATACCCTAATTTTTGCCCCTTTAGTTGTTATTTGCTTTTTATATCGTCTGCCCAATCTTCAGATTTGCCACACATATTTGCACAATTATAATCTTTTTTCCTCAAGTTCCATCAAAACATTTTCATCTAGTCTACTTTTGCCCATCTGATTCTTCCAGTTTACATGCAGGTTAAAATCCCCCATGATAATAGCTGTACAAGTTTCCAATATTTCTTAACATTCTGAAGGGTCACCAAACCTAAACTTTTAACTCTGCTTTCTCTCAATAGATGCGATTTTTTCCAGTAATTTCTGTTCCCAACATATCTTTTTTGATACTTCACCCTGCTGTGTGGTGACTTTGAGGTGGCCCACACACCACTTCCACAAGTGGCCTTTATCATTCCTCAACTCTACCTAAACAGTTTTGATATTCTGGTTTATTTGTATTATGGCAATATCATTTTTCATTAACACAGCCTTCCCTTGACCTTTTCTTAGCTTATTTGGTACTCTGAAGTTACACATACATTTCGATATCCTGCAGCTAAGTTTCATTAATGGCCATTTGATCATACTTGTTTAATCTCAATTTTCACTCAGTTAATACGTTGTGTTTTGAAAGCAATGCACATTTTGTCTTTTTGTTATGCTTGTAACTAGATCTGTCCTTTGTCCGTTCCTACCCTGGTCGGTGTATCATTTCCTATAGTAATACCATGCTTTCTTTCCTTGTCTGTACGCTAGAATTTACACATCTTCCCAAATTTGAATTCTTGTCCCCACTGTTTAGTTTAAAACCATTTCTATCTCCTTAAGTTACATGGCATGAAGGAACATTAGCCTACATATTGTTCAGGTGTAGACCATCCTTATACGGCAGCTACACATTCCACAATATTTGTACTCCACAAACTGAAACCTACACCTCCAAAGTCTGTAAGCCATGCATTACTCTGTCCAATTTGATTCACCCTGTGCCAACTTGCTTTGAGGATTTGCTTCTATATTTGGTGCCTAGTTCCTCATACTAACAGTGCAAAATCTTTTTCTTTACATTCCTCTATCATTGGTGTTTGAACCATGACCCTTGCCCGGGCCGGGGATTGGGGGGGGAGGGGGGGGGGGGGGGGGAGAGAGATTGGGCAGGATTAGAGTGTTGAGAAGACTGCACTCTGATCCTTGGATTCTGCTCTCAGATAAGAAATGCCAGACTCAATCCCCAATTTGTGTTTAACAATGCTCCCAACTGCCGCTGCGCTTCTACCAGGTAGATACGTGATTTCCAATACCCCTTTCATACTGAATTGTTTTTCAAGATACCTATTTGATATTCTTACTAGTGTACGTATATCCTCCTCTCATTTCTAAGCATCACTGTGAACAATTTAATGTGTTATATACCTTCCTCCTCCAATTAGGCTTACTCACTCATCTTCTCGGGTGTTTCGATCCTCTTGACTTTTATCTTTTTAAAATGCTCATGAAAACATACAATTCATATTATTCACATTTATTTTATTCACAATTCTTTTTGCCTTTCTAAGTTCCATGTACCAAATACTTCTGGCAGACTAAGTGATAAGCTGTTATTCGCTTACCTGTTTAGTTTGTATGTTCACATACCTCACTTTTTATCTTTCCATTTATAAAAAGAACAGAAACTTTGAAGTCTTCTTTTTGATTTTAAGCAATACATTTACTTCGTACTCACCTAACTCTAGATTTTCCACCATTGATTTATTGAGGAGTTATTTTTACTGCTGTTTATTCAGACTACTTCTGTGGCTCTTCATTATATTTGTCTATTCTTACAACCAACCTAATTATTTTGTGGTCACCATTTTCCAAATGGACTACTATTTTGATCAGTTACTTCATCCGCTTTGTCACCTAGGACTAAGTCAAGTAATGCTCATTTATTGTTTGAGAAACAAAAATGCAAGCAGCAGACTAGGCATATGGTGAAAAACCTTTCAAATTTTGTCCACACACATTAACTTTGTTCCAGTCTTTTTTGCAACATTTAAAATAATCCAAAATGACCCAACTTGTTTAAGCTCATCTTTGAACTCCACAGATTTCCCATTCCTTGACTCTTTTTTATTCACTTGAGGACATGGGTGTCACTGACTGGGCCAGCATTTATTTTCCATCCCTAAAAAGGTGTTGCTGCATTTCTTAGAATGCAGCAGTCCATAGGCTGTCATACTGAATGGTGGGGTTTTACACAGACAAAAAACAGTATTATTTGCATTCTCTTTCCGAGTTTTAGAACATAGAACAATACAGCTCAGAACAGGCCCTCAATGTTGCACCAACCTGTGAACTATTCTCAGACTGTCCCCCTACACTATCCCATCATCATCCATGTGCTTATCCAAGGATTGTTTAAATCTCCCTAATGTGGCTGAGTTGACTACACTGGCAGGTAGGGCATTCCACGCCCTTGTCACTCTCTGCGTAAAGAACATGCCTCTGACATCTGTCTTAAATCTATCACCCCTCAATTTGTAGTTATGCCCCCGCGTACAAGCTGACGTCATCATTCTAGGAAAAAGATTTTCCTTGTCTACTCTACCTAATCCTCTGATCATCTTGTATGTCTCTATTAAATCTCCTCTTAGCCTTCTTCTTGTCAATGAGAACAGGTTCAAGTCTCTCAGCCTTTCCCCATAAGACATTCCCTCCAGACCAGGCAAATTCCTGAAAATCTCCTCTGCACCTTTTCCAATGCATCCACATCCTTCCTGAAATATGGCGACCAGAACTATACACAATATTCCAAGTGGGGCCGCACCAGTGTTTGTATATTTGCAGCATGATATTGCGGCTCTGGAACTCAATCCCTCTACGAATGAAACCTAACACACCGTATGCCTTCTTAACAGCACTAGCCACCTGGGTGGCAACTTTCATGGATCTATGTACATGGACACCAAGATCCCTCCGCACATCCACACTACCAAGAATCTTTCCATTGACCCAGTACTCTGCCTTCCTGTTATTCTTCCCAAAATGCATTACCTCACATTTAGCTGCATTGAACTCCATTTGCCACCTCTCAGCCCAATTCTGTAGTTTATCCAGGTCCCCGTCACCTGTAACATTCTTCAAAACTGTCTACTAACCCACCAACTTTAGTGTCATCTGCAATTTTACTAACCCATCCACCTATGCCTGTGTCTAAGTCATTTGTGAAAATGACAAACAATGACAGTCCCAAAACAGATCCTTGTGGTACACCACTAGTAACCAGACTCCAGGCTGAATATTTTCCATCAACCACCACACGCTGCCTTCAGAAAGCCAGTTTCTAATTCAAACTGCTAAATCACCCTCAATTCCATGCCTCTGCATTTTCTCCAACAGCCTATTGTGTGGAACCTTATCAAAAGCTTTACTGAAGTCCATTTATACCACGTCAACTGCTCTATCCTTATCTACATGCTTGGTCACCTTCTTAAAAAACTCAATGAGGTTTTCGAGACACGACCTGCCCTTGACGAAACTATGTTGACTATCTGAAATCAAATTGTTGCTTGCTCGATGATTATAAACCTTATCTCTTATCATTGTTTCCAAAACCTTTCCAACAACAGAAGTAAGGCTCATTGGTCTATAATTACCTGAGTCATCTCTACTGCCCTTCTGGAACAAGGGCACAACATTTGCAATCCTCCATTCCACTGGTACTAAACCTGTAGACAACAACGACTCAAATATCAAAGCCAAAGGTTCTGCAATCGCCACCCTAACTTCCCAGAGATTCCTCAGATAAATCCAATCCGGCCCAGGGTACTTATCTACTTTCACTCCTTCTAGAATTGATAACACCTGTTCGTAACTAATCTCGATCCTTTCTAGTCTAATATCTCATACCTCATTCTTCTCCTCTACAATATTCTCCTTTTCCTGAGTGAAAACCGATGAGAAATGTTCTTTTACACCTCTCCGCACTCCACAGGGTCCAGACTCGGACTCAACTTCCCACTTCTGTCTTTGACTGGCCCTATTCCTACCCTCGTCATTCTTTTATTCCTCACGTACTTATAGAAAGCTTCAGGATTCTCCTTTATTCTATTGCTAAAGACTGCTCGTGTCCTCTCCATGTAAAATTCTTTACTCCCCCCCCCCCCCCCACCAGTTTTTAGTTCAGGAATTTTAAATACATGTTCAAAAACATTTCATACCTCTCCTACATCACATCCTCTACAATTTCTAACTGCCTAATTCTGCGTTCAATTTTTTGAATATTCAGGTACTTATGATTCAGTGAACAAGGAACAAAGAACAATACAGCATGGGAACAAATCCTTTGGCCCTCCAAGCCTGTGCCGATACAAGTTGCTCTTCCATACCAAAACTGTCTTCACTTACAGGATCCGTATCCCTCTATTCCCTTCTTATTCATGTATTCGTGCAGGTGCTTCTTTAATGTTGCTGCTGTGTCTGCTTCCACCATCTCCTCTGGCTGCACATTCCAGGCACTCACCACCATTTGTGTGAAAACCTTTCCTCACATACTCTTTAAATGCACCTCCTCACCATCTCCCTTGAACCTGTGCCTCTTAGTAATTGACCCCTCCACCCTGGGAAAAAGCTTCATACTTTTCACTTGATACACACCATTCACAATCTTATAAACTTCTATTAAGTCACCCCTCAACCACTTGTGTTCCCACAGTGAAAACAAATCTAGTCTATCCAGCCTTTCTTAATAACTAAAATTCCCTACACTAAGCAACATCCTCGTAAACCTTTTCTGTACCCTCTCCAAAGCACCTTCTGGTAGCATGGTGACTGGAACTGAACGCAATCCTGATTGTACCTTTTTAGTTTCATTGACTCATATGCTCTCTTCTGATTTACTTATTAAATTTTGATTTTCTTCCTTCCTCTACATTCTTGTATATAATTTGAAAAATGTAGTCAGTATTAGCATAACCCCCTAGCACCATGCTGTCAAGATGCAACCTTTGCTTAACTACTTTGTATAAATATTTATTAGAAACTTCTCATAAATAAGGATGAAATGGTTAAACTTCTCATTGTAGTGGCATGACATAGTATTATTCCCACCTCTGTGATTCTGATGGTCAGAGCAAGAAATAGGTTTGAAAATGTTTTAAAACAAATAAACAATCTAACTCAAGTAATGACTTACCGTAAAGTTGAGGGAGAAGATGTCTTCCACAGCCTCCTCTGGATAATCTAACAATTGCTGCATACTCCTGTACAAAAGTACCGATTGATATAAAGCTAACTGATTTGCTAACGCAAAGAATCACGACATCAGCACACATATGTGAATTGAAAGACAACTGAAGAACTTGAAAGATTTATGAGATCTAATATTTTGACTGCAAACACATACTTTTCATTAAAAAAATACAGAAGCATGATGGATGGGGACCAAAATGGAACACATATCTGGAAGAGTTGTGGAATAGCATGAGGCCACAGAAATGCACAGTAAGGCCATGGAGTGATTGGTTTTAGAAAATCTACGTTTGTTTCCCTGATGTGGTTCTTGATCAGGAGCCAATATATATCGGTCAGCACAGGGAGGGGCACTAAACTAGACTTAAACAGAGTAAGAATACTGGCAGAATTCTGAAACCTCAAATTTGAAGGGCTAGAATGTGGGGAGCTAGCAGAAATGCATTAGAATACAGCCAGTCCCCAGGTTGAAAATGGGTTCCATCCATTGATTTGTTTGCAAGTTGGACCACGATGCAAGATAATAGCAGCCATTTCCAAGTACTTATGTGTGCATGTCAGGTCTTTAAATTTTTAAAATGCATATGGGGATCACATTTGTAAGTTGGATATTTGCAAATCAGGGACTCCTGTGGTCACGCCCAATGGTAACAAAGGCATAGAGTTTTGGCAACACAAAGTGAAGCAAGGGTTGGTGAACTCTGATAGTGTAACAGTGCTGGAAACAGGTGATCTAAGGGAAGCTATAGATATATGGCTGGAACTCTCAACTCATGGTGAAATGTGATAAGATTGCGAATCATTGTTCAATCTAACACAGTAGTCAGCTGGAAAGGATGGAATCAGTATCCAGGGAATGCAGGTCTACCAGGGCATTTGCTATTCCCAATATTTAATGAGAGGATGCTGCTGCCTATTTAGTACTGGATGTTGGACAAGCAGTATGTTAATTTACCGATTACGGAGTTGTCGAAATGCATTATTGTCAGAATACGTGAAAACAATCAATTTTCAGACGATGCCACTGAGGGGCAGCAGGTAGATGAGAAATCAGAAGGGACCAAGAACAGACTCTTGTGGAACACTTTAGGCAATGATACAGGTCCAAGAACTCATTATTACTTGAAGGAAGATGTCAATGCACTGAAGGTAATTCACAGGAGGTTCACTAGATTGATCTAGAGATGAGTGGTTGGTCTTACAAAGAGACGTTGAGCAGTTTTGGCCTATACTTTGTGGAGTTTAAAAGAAAGAGAGGAGATCTAACTAAAGGTACACAAGATACTGAAGTAGATTGACAAATTAGATGTAGAGAGGATGTTTATTCATGTGGGACAATCTAGAACAATAGGTCATTGTTACATAATCTGCTACCCTTAATCCTAAAATTTAGATGAGAAGTAACTTCTCTCAAAGGGTTCTAAATTTGTGGAATTCACTATCCAAATGTAAGGTGGATGTAGGGACATGGAGATCATTTGAGTAGGAAATGGACAGAGTTTTAATTAGTAATGGGTTGAGAGTGGAAAAGGAAAGTGGTGTTGAGGCCAAGTTCAGCCATGATCATATTAAACTGCAGAGCAGGCTTGAGAAACTGAACTGCCTACTCTTGCCCCTAGTTCTTATGTTCTTCACTAAACTGTCAATGTAAATTTAAAATCTGCTTATTTATAATCAACAGAAACATTGACTTCTTTCATCTTAAATGGAAATACTTCCTCAAATTTAAACGAACAAATGTTGAAGAAAACAAAAATGTTTCGATTGGTGGGTTTTATTAGTAACTGGAATGTTTGTCTTTTTCAGCTTTTGAGGAATGCAAAGAGCAAAAGAAACCAACTGCATTCACGAATCAACCTCAAAAAAAGATGACAAATTATTTGTTGCAACATTTTCCTTAAAAAATTACAAGTCAGTGTTTCTGGATTCTGCCCTTATGCTGTAGCATTGCCAGACACCTGGATCGCCACTTCAGTGAGTAATACCAATACAATAACTTTAACTTCTCGTCAGTTGGAAATCTGATTTTCATTTCTTAGTTTATTAAATTTTGGCTCCAGTATATTATATTCTTGATCAAGTTGAGGGAGACCAATCACAATCTATTGCTAATTTAGTTATTATTATTGCACATTCATTATTTTAAAGAATTACTTTTTGGAATTATTTCTGATTGAGCCTGCAAGAACACCTTTGCTTTCTAAGTCTGCTCATAGCATGAGGACTGAGTATTTGAATTTGATACTTTGATTCATGTGACTAGGTGCTCTGAAGGAAAGAATTTGCCTCAAAATTTCGCAAAAATGGAGTTGGACCCTATCGAGGGAGAAGCAATTGAAAATATAAAGAAAGACTTAATAACAGATCAAGTAGCTAAATACTATTGGAATAAAAGCAAGCACTAAAGGTTACACTTATTCTACTGACAGAATACCTAGAAGCTACAGCCTGGTTGTAAAATTTGGACAGTTCGATACTAGACCTCTGTAATTTTCTCAGAACTAATGGAATGAATGGAGGAGAGAAACAGTTGATAACATTATAGAAAAACCTCAGGATTTACACAATGAGAACTACTGTAATATCATGCAAATTTTAGGGAATTTGTTTAACTCTTATTTTAAAAACCAAGTTAGCTTAACATATATTCCTGCTGTGCATAAAGGATGCTTGAACAAATATAAATTTTTTAAACAAGCAGTTACATTAACTAACCTGCCAACAATCGGCATCAATTCCTTCAGGTCATCGAGGGTAGGTTTCTGGTTTAGCAGTTTTTTATACAAGGCCAGTGGAAAATGAAGGTCAACTATTGTGAAGTTGTAGATTGCAAGACCGCAAACAACACCAATCAGATGAAATAAATCAATTTCTTCAAAAGTCTAAACAAGATAACAAATATTGCTTATTGAACAATATACACAATGAATTATTTCAACATTAAATTCAGAAGAAATTAAATCAAATGGAATGCAACAAAACTAATATTCATTAAAAAGAGATATTTATTAGGAGATAACCAGGTTATCCAATTGTGTTGCAACTTCTCTTGCATATCTACTTCAGTTAAAATTTCCAAAATATAGGAATACTTCAAGAGACCATCAGCAAGCTACTCCATTATGTACTCAGGATTGCCAAGAAACCAAACCAAAACAAATGTCAGTAATGGCCCAATATCGATGAGTTAGACGTTGGCAGAGTGTTTCATATAATGGTTATCTTACTGACTTAAACATGCACATACAATGAACAGGAAAGAAAAGTGAAATTGACATCCTTAGTCAAGACATTAAAATAGTCATAGAGACAGGACATTGGAATTACTAAGTTTGGAAAATAAGATGGCACTTGAATTTACGTAACAGGTTTCAATACCTCAAGCTATCCCAAAGCACTTTACAACTAAGTAGGTACTTTGGAAGTGTAGTGGTTGTAATGTCGGGAAAGACAGCATTCAATTTGCAACAGCAAGATCCCAGATTCAAATGTGATACTGACCAAACAATCATTTTAAATATGTTGCTTGAGGGATAAAACATTGGCTAGGACACAGGGTGCTCTTCCTTTACACTTGTTTGAAAAGTGCCAAGAATCTTTTACGTTCACCTTAGTGGATGTTAGGCCCTCAGTTTAATACCTCATCCAAAAGACAGTACTTCTGACAGTGTGACACTCCTTCAATAGCACATGAGTACATGCTTAAACCTCTAGAAAGGGGTTTGTACCCACAATCTGACTCAGATGGGAGTGTTAAATCAGACACAGCTGATACCCTGCAATTAATGTAAGCAGGAGAACAATGGAATATTTAAAAGATTGGTGTCAAGTACTATATAAAAATATGGGATAAAAGTCAGTCAGGATGAAAGTGAAATGGATCTAGGGGTCTTCTGTATTCAATAGTTACCTCATCCAACTACTTCAGAGAAATGAAAAAAGCAGTTTTTTTAATTCACTCATGGGATGTGGGCATTAGCTGGCCAGCAATTATTGCCGTTGAAAAGGTGGTGATGAGCTAAATTCTTTAACCAGTACAGTCCATGTGCTGTGGATTGACCTACAATGTCATTAGATAGGGAATTCCATGACTTTGACCCAGCAATACTGAAGGAATGGCAATGCATTTCCGAGTCAGGATGAGGAGCAGCTTGGTGGGAACTAGCAGGAGTTGATGTTCCCATGTTTCTGCTGCCCCGTCCTTCAAGATGGAAGTTGTTGTGGGTTTGCAAAATGCTATCTAAGGATCCTTAATGAATTTCTGCAGTGCATCTTGTAGAACATACACAGTAGCAGCAGTGTATACATCAGTGGTTGAGGTGAATTCTTATGGATATGGTGCTAATCAGGTGGGCTACTTTGTTCTGGATGGTGTCAAGGTTCTTGAGTGTTGTTGGAGCTGCACTTCTCCAGGCAAGTGGGGAGCATACCATCACACTCCTGACTTGTGCCTTGAAAATGGCAGACAGGCTTTGGGGAGTCAGGAGATGAGCTACTCATGACAGAATTCCTAACCTCTGAATTGGTCTGGTAGCTTTTAGTAATTCGCTTTCAAGTCCAGCGGAGTTTCTGGAAGGGCAAAATGCGTCAGCGCAGGCTTGGAGGGCTGAAAGGTCTGTTCCTGTTATGCTGTTCTGGTAAATAGCAACCCCCAGGATGTTGGAATTGGGGGATTCAATGATGATAACATCACTGAATGTCAAGGGGCGGTGAATAGATTATCTCTTATTGGGGTTGGTCATTGCATGGCATTTATGTGGCATGAATGTTACTTGCCATGTCAGCCCAAGCTTCATATTTAACAGATCTTGTTTCATTTAAACATAGGATGCTTCAGCATCTAAGTTGTGAATGGTGCAGAACATTGTGCAATACTCCCCACTTGACTTTATGTTCGATGGAAGCAGCTGAAGGCGGTTGGGGCTGGGACACTACCCTGATGACGCTTGCAGAGATGCCCTGGCGCTCAGATGACCGACTCCTATCAACTCCAACAATTTTCCTATGTGCCAGGTATAACTCCAAATAACAAAGAGTTTGCCTCCTAATTACCAGTGATCCCAGTGTTGTCAGGGCTCCTGGTTTGAATAGACATCAAATGCAATCTTTAAGTCAAGAGCTGTCATTCTCACCACATCTTTGGAATTTGGCTCTTCTATCCAAGTGTGAACAAAGGTAATAACAAAGGTAACAACCCAAACTGAGCATCACTGAGGAAGTCGTTGCTGACCAAGTGCTGCTTGATCGGACTTTTGATGACACCTTCCATCATTCTACTGATGATCAAGAATACACTGCTTTGTCCTACTTCTTATATACAGAACACCTGGGCAATTTTCTAGATTGATGAGATAGATGCTTGTGTTGCAGCTGTACTGAGACACTTGGCTATGAAAGCAGCAAGTTCTGGAGCACAAGTCTTCCACACTATTGCCAGAATGTTGTCAAGGTCCTTAGCTTTTGCAGTATCCAGTGCTTCGACTGTTTCTTGTTATTACTTGGAATAACAAAATGACTGAAGACTGGCATCTGATGTTGGTGATCAATGGAGGAGACAGTGATAAATCATTCACTCAGCACTTCTGGCTGCAAATTCTTCAGCCTTATCTTTTGCACTGGTGTGTTGGGTTCTTCCATCATTGAGGATGGGAATATTTGTAGAACCTCCTCCTAAAGTGAATATTTTACTTTCCACCACCATTCACAGCTGGAAGTGATAGGTCTGCAGAATTTAGATCTGATCCACTGGCTGACAGATCACTTAGTTCTGTCTATCGCTTGCACGCCAAGCAGCATAAGCAGCAAGTAGAGTGTTTGGTAGCTTCATAAGGTTGACGCCTCACTTTTAAGGTATGCCTGGTAGGGCTACTGAACCGGGAATGATCTCTTGGCTTGATGGTAATGGGTGAGTGGGGAAATATTCTGGGGCATGAGGTTGCAGATTGTGGAGTACAATTCTGCTGCCATTAACAGCTCACAGTCCTAGCACTGGAATTAGTGGGTATCAGGGACAAACTCTCCACTGGTTGGAGTCATACTTGGTACATAAGAAAACGGTTGAGGTTGTTGAAGGTCAGTTACTTCAGCTCCAGGACATCTCTGCAGGAGTTCCTCAGGGTAGTATCCTAGACCGGACCATCTCAGCTGCTAAATCAATGACCTTCTCTCCATCACAGGTCAGAAGTGGGAATGTTTGCCAACGATCACACGAAGTTCAACAGCATTAGTGACTCCTCAAATACTGAAGCAGTCCATGTTCAAATGCAACAAGATCTGGACAATATCGAGGTTTGGGTTGACAAGTGGCAAATAACATTTATACCACACACGATATGCAATGACCAACTCCAATAAGAGACAACATAATCACCATCCCTAAACATTCAATGGTGTTACCATGACTGAACCCACCCCACTATCAACACCTTAGGGTTACCATTGACCAGAAACTCAATTGGACTAATCACATAAACAAAGTGGCTACAAAAGGAAGTCAGAGGCTAGGAATACTGTGGCAATTAACCCACCTCCTGACTCCACACAGCTTTTCCACCATCTCCAAGGCACAAGTCTGGAGTGAGATAAAATACTGCCCACTTCCTTGGATGACTGCAGCTCCACCAACGCTCAAAAAACTTGATGTCAACCAGGACAAAGCTGCCCGCTTAACTGATCCCACATCCACAAGCATGCACTCCCTCCACCGCTGATGCTCAGCAGCAGCAGTGTGTCCTATCTGCAAGATGCACTGCAGAACCTCACCAAAGATCCTTAGATAGCACTCTCCAAACCCACAACCATTTCCATCTGAAAGTACAAGTGCAACAGATACATGGGAACACCACCACTCTATCCTCACTTGGAAATACATTGCCGTTCCTTCACTGTCGCTCAGTTAAAATCCTGGAACCCTCTCCCTCAGCATTGTGGACCAACCCACAACATGTGGACTGCAATGCATTAAGAAGGCAGCTTATTACCTAGGTTCGAATCCCACCTTGGCAGATGGTGAAATTTGATTTCAATAAAAATCTGGAATTAAAAGTTTATGGTGACCATTAAATCATTGTCAATTGTCTGGCTCACTGATGGCCTTTAGGGAAGGAAATCTGTAGTCCTTACTTGGTACGACCTACACGTGACTCAAGACCCACAGCAACTGACCTCTGGGCAATGAGGCCCAACCAGCAATGCCCAAACCCTGTGAAAGAATTAAAAAAACACTTTTTCAAAGGCTACAAGTGCTGGCCAGCCAGTGATACCTATGTCAGTCAATGCTGCTCGATCTGTTTGAAATCTACCCTATTTGACAATGATACTGACAAAGAAAACGATGGGGATATTCTCAATGTGAAGGCGGGACTGACTGGTGGCCACTCTTACCAAAACTGTTATGAACAGATGCATCTGCAGCTGGCAGATTGTTAAGGATGATGTCAAGTATGTTTTTGCTTCTTGTTGGCTCCCTCACCACCTGTCGCAGACCCAGTCTAACAACTATGTCCTTTAGGCCTGACCAACAGTAGTGCTGCTGCTGCTGAGCCACTCTGTGTAGACACTGAAATCCCCAAACCAGAGTACATTTTGTGCCCCTGCATCCTCAGTGCTTCCTGCAAGTGTAGCTCAACATGGAGGTGTACTGATTCATTGGCCAAGGGAAGACGATATATAGCGATCAACAGGAAGTTTCCTTGCTCATGTTCGAAGTCATGAGACTTCGGGATGTCCAGAGCCAATATTGAAGACTCCCAGGGAAACTCCCTCCCGAACGTATCCCATTGTACCACTACCTTGTTGGGTCTGTTATTTTGGTGGGACATGACACATCCAGAGTTGGTGACAGTGGTGTTTGGAACATTCCTCAAGTAGGACTATGCCAAGGTATTACTTGACTCGCCCGTGAGGCAGCTCTCCCAATTTCAGAACTAGCCCCCCGATGTAAGGATGACTTTGTAGAGTCAACAGGGCTGTTTCTGCCATTGTCTTTTCTGGTGCCTACGTCGATGCCAAGCTGTCCATCCAGTTTCATTTCTTTAAGACTTTGTAGCAATGGATACAACCGAGTGGCTTCCAAGGCCATTTTCAAGTGCAGTTGAGAGTCAACTACATATCGCGTGCTTGGAGTCACATGTTGGCTAGACCAGTGAGTAAAGCATATTTCTGAAGGACATTAGTGAGCTGGGTACGTTTTTCTGACACTGACAATGATTTCATGACCATCAACACAATCTTAATTACAGATTTGTTTCATTGCATTCAAATTTCACAATCTGCTGTGGTGGGATCCGTATCCATCACAGAACATAAACTGACTTTCTGGATTAATAGTCCAACAATACCACCATTAGGCTCTCATCTCCCTATGAATGTTGAAGAATATTGTCAAAACACCAGAATACAAATTAGAGGAAATCATCCTCAAAATTTCACTGCTCCCATCAGAATGTACTGTATCCAATTCAGAAGTAAGGGAAATACAGACTGGAGCAACTTGGGCTTTTTAGCCTTGAGTGGAAGCAATAAGTGATTTTAAAGCTAGATAAAATAAGTAAAAAGTAAATGGAAAGTAAAATTGATACAGTAAATTGGATACAGTAAATTACAGTATTTCCTAATATACTTCCTAACAATGACACAATACACAAAATAGACTATTGGATGGAGTAAAAACCCTGAAACCGTGGAAGAAACACAGGGAACAACTTTCGATTTTTGACAATCAATGAAGCAAGACGTGCTCATAAAATTTCACTTGTAGAACTGTACAGACTTTATTTTGAAATTAGGAAAATTCTGGATGGTGACATGAGCAGAAATGTGAGAGTCAAATCACATTTAAACTACTTTAATGTTTGTTTCATTTTTGAAAGTTCAATTCTAACTCAGGAGAATGGCTGCCGACAGTTTTAATTAAAATGCTAAAAGGATCATTTTAGTCCATTCATTTACTGGTATCTGTTAAATTTTCAGTTTACATACTGTCAAATTGATTGCATTCTTAGTTAATTAATTTAACATAATGGAGTTTCCTGGAAATTAGAAGAGATGCCTTTGAGATTCTTTACTCAATTATGTTTAAGTGCAAAGAATGAGTTTTAGAGTAAGAGATATAAAGATATTAAACCATAATTGATTTCAACTTCCATACCTGAAATGAAAACCAAATGAGTCTAGATTCCTCGTAATATCGAAACATGCCATACTTAGGATCTAATAAATCTCTCATAATCAAGAGGAAAAACTCTTTCCGAACACCTCCAGCATCCACAGCTTCTTCTCCAACAAAAATTACCTAAATGTGAAAAGAGTGAAATGAGAAAACAATTTGGCAATCTTATCTAAATAGAAAAATATGTTCATTGTATGAAATGCATAATATTTCTTTCCATCAATGCAATGCTTTTTCTACTAATGAGTGCTTTTCACACGTGTATTTCATTTTTTACTATTTTAAGGCTAAGCACACACTAAATGGCATGCAAGAAGTACCATATAGCAGTGCATGAGGAGGAAGTCTAACTGCATTAGATTTCGCATAACATTCAGGACCATATTCAGTGCAAGATGTTTCTGGGTTTTAGCAGCATTGGGATGGTATTCATTTTACATGATATTACTGAGATGGGGAGTGAGTGGGAGAGAAGAGAGCAGGAGGTTAAAGCCAGTGACAGAGAAGGATGTTGCTTGTTAGTACATTGTTAGGAACTATAAACAGTGAGGCATAAGGGAAGTTTAGGCAATACAGGGTCTATCACTACAAGGTTGTGATAGTAGCTAGCACACTGTCTGATTAAACTGCTGCGATAAGGTTAGGTCATTTTGTTACTCCCAAGGCACTAGTTATGAAGTATCGGGATATTGATTCAGTAACAATGAAGTAATGCCAAAACATGCTCAAACCAAAACTGAGTGTGTTTCAGAATTGATGGCATTTCCATGTACTTGTTATTCTTGAATTGGAACATTTAGTGGAAGAAATCTTGTATAACTGTAGCCATGGTAAGCTAATGGGAAAGGAATGCATAACTAAGGTAGTGGATTGCTTGGGATAAGCCGAGATGTTGTGTTCTGGATGTTAAATTGCTTGACGATTGACGTTGCAACCTTTCAGACAAATAGAAAGTGTCCCATTACACCCCGAGCTTGTGCCTTGTAGATGGTGCTACAGTCAGAAAGTGAGCTGTTAACCAAACAGGTCTTAAACATTCTGATTATCTCGAGCAGCCAAAGCATTCAAGAGGCTGGTCTAGCTCAGTTCTGATCTATGGTGGTCAAAATGGATACTGTTAACAGGGAATTTGGTGATTCTAATGCCTTTCAATGTTTGGGCAAGGGCAGAATTGTGTTAACTCTTGTTGGAAGTGACCATTGCCTGGTAATCCTTAAATTCCAAACAATCCAAAATGAAACTCAAAACCCATCTTTAACAACTTTTGTTTAACCTTTCTCATCGGCTCAATGCCAATTACCTTTTCATTGTTCTGTCTCCAGTTTATAAAGTTTTTAAATCATTTTCTTTCAGAGACACTATATAAAGGTAAGTGCCATCGGTTTCTTTGACAAATTCCAACTAAGTGGATGTGTACTTTTAAAAAGATATCTACCGAGTGTGATGTCACTTCCTTAACTCAATTCACTGAGAGAGGTGTCAATGGCAGGTGACTGAGTTAAAAATAAAGTGAATGTGGTTCCTGGTTACTCAGGGAAACTATAGGAGCGAGAGAGGATTAGGATTTACAGAGGTTAGGAGAATAGTAGGTTAAGGTCAGACTATGTCTGGCTGACTATGCTTGGGTAGATAGAAAGCAAATTAAGTAATTATGAGTTGGGCTGAATTGATGGAGGGAAAGGGCTAGAAGGACCATAATCTCTGATTTATTAGTTGAGCTACATGCAAGTCAACACAGGTAAAATTATACAGAAGAATACTTGCCTCAAAAGATAGGTGTCAGAGAAGTGCATTCCAGTTCTTGGGTCATTGGCACCAGCACTAGGGAAAGTGAGGGCTGTACTATTGGGACATTTGAACCATGGGGAGATCAGTCTACTTGTAAACTGCCTAACCAGGGAAGTAGAGAGGGTTTAAACTAAATAGTGGAAGCAAAGGATAAAATATTGCAAAGATGTAGTATATCATAAAGTAGGGACAAGGTAAGAGAGAAAAATATAATGCACAACGTAAAGGTCAGAGAGAAAAACAAAGGAGATCAGGATATAGAACTGGCATGGATGGAAATGAAGAACTGGGGAAGGAAGTCATGAGTGGGCATTTTCTCCAAGGCCCTTAACAGTAACCACATTATACTCAAGAAGAAATTACTGGGTACTGGTGATAAAGGGATGCAGTAATCACAGATGAAATTAATTTATATACAAATTGGAAAAAAAAAATCAGATTAACAGGAGTAGCCTAGAATGTTTTTGATAGTTTCAGAACGTGCTGCTTTCAGAAACCATCAGACCGCACTATTAGATTAGATTAGATTAGATTAGATTACAGTGTGGAAACAGGCCCTTCGGCCCAACAAGTCCACACCGACCCGCCGAAGCGCAACCCACCCATACCCCTACATTTACCCCTTACCTAACACTACGGGCAATTTAGCATGGCCAATTCACCTGACCTGCACATCTTTGGACTGTGGGAGGAAACCGGAGCACCCGGAAGAAACCCACGCAGACACGGGGAGAACGTGCAAACTCCACACAGTCAGTCGCCTGAGACTGGAATTGAACCCGGGTCTCTGGCGCTGTGAGGCAGCAGTTTTCTAGACTTGGTATTGTGTAATGTGACAGGTTTAATTAATGACCTCACAGTAAAGGCACCTCTAAGAAACAGCCACGTTAATATGATTGATCTATACATTTAGTTTGAAAGGGAGAAGATATTGCCTAAGGATAATATTTTAAACCTAAATAAGGGAAACTTATGGGAGGGGCATGAAAGCTGAGTTATCTGAAGTGAATTGGTATACTAGGCTCATGAAAGGAGACTGTACCAGGAATGTAAAAACAAGGTAGAGTTTTACAGGGAATTATAAAAAGAGATAGTGAAGTGGGTGTTGCGCCTCTAGAAAGTGAGAAAAGTGTGTTAATAGTAGATAGTAAAGAAATTGCAAATGAAACAAACAAATATTTTACTTCTGTTTTCACCGTAAAGGATACAAAACACATTCCAGTAACAGTTGTAAATGAGGAAATAAAAAGGGGCGAGGACCAGAAGGGAAGTGGCACTAAGCAACTGTTGGAGCCGTCAGCAGACAAGAATGAGGTAGCCTCTATTCTTGGATTTTAAAAAAAAGGCTGCTAATGAGGCAGTTATGGCCTTGGTGTTAATTCTCCCAAGTTTACTAGATTCAGGAAAGGTCCCATCCGACTGGAAAATAGCAAATAAATCTCCTCTATTCAAGAAGGGAATGAGGCAGAGAGAGGAAATTATGGGTCTCTAAATTGGAAGAGCAAATCACTCATTTGCCTTCAAGAATGCAGTTCACCAACATTTTCTGTCGGGGGGAATGTGTTAGAAACGATCAGAAAAGGGATTATAGCTGCACACTTTGGAAAAACTCAAAAGCTATCAGGCAAGTCAGCATGATTTTGTGAACGGATAATGTAGTTTAATTAATTTATTGGAGCTCTTTGCAATGTGGATAAAGAGGGATGTGCTACACTTCAATTTCACTGAATAGGAGTAAATGGTGCAACAGCTATAGCCATAGTGCTGTGGTTCCAAATTAAGTTAAACGCCCAACTGTGATTTGTATTTGAATATGGTCCTTGTATTTGAATAGGGTTGATAACTATGCGACAAAGAGAGAGAACTCTTCTCATCTGACTCTTCCTTAATGAGTTAAAGAATGATACTGATATTTCCATTGGAGTTTATCTTCTTGAAGACAAAATAATTTGAATATGGAATATTGGGAAGCATTAAACAAAGTTTAAAACTGAAACTAAAATTGGAAAACTGGTTACAAGACCCATTTAGTTTACTATTCACACACAAAACTACCTTCAATGGCTTCTTGAAATCTACATTTTTGCTTTTCCTCAATACTTCCACAGTGTCTTCAACAATGTGTTCCCTTCGTACAATCAGCACGAGGCAAGGGTTAACTGTATCCACCACAGGCATGAAAAAGGATGAAAAATTTTGTCTATGTGCCTGGTCAACTGCCAACTGGAAAGTATGAAAAAGTTAGTTAATTTAATGTTGATTATAGTTTTAAAACAAAAGCATCATAAGCTGAAAGTGAAATATTTACCATGAAAATCAAACAATAAAACTACAAAAAAAAGTGTATTTTTTGGAATGTAAATTAACTTAAAGCCGTAAGAAATGTAAAAATTTCCTTCATGGCAGCAAACAAGAACCAATTTCACAGTTCCTCTTTGCCACTGTAAACAGTGAACATTACACATTTAGAATTCAATTAATCAACTGATTTCTAAAAACCTACAAACTAAACTTAAACTACTTGAAGAGTTTACCTATTTATATATGGTTGAGCTAAATTCCAAAGATAACCTCACCTAGGCTGCTTTACCATGAAAAGAATGTGTGTCTTGGCCTCTAGATTACCCCTCTCATTCTATGTCTAAGCAATCATGTGTGTCCAGTGAAATCAATGTCTTAATAAACCTCTAAAATGGAAGATCAAATCACTCAGTTGCATTCAAGAACATTTCTCAAAGGCAACTCAGGATGGGTAATAAGTGCTGGCTTTGCCAGTGATGACCACAACCACTTAAAAGAAAAAGTAGTAAAGCTACATACAGTATCTCAGCACTTTAAAAAAAAACTTATTCATGATGTGAGTATGTCACAGGCAAAACCAGAATTTACTGTCCATCTCCTGTTGTCTCTGAGGTGTTGTCAAATGAGTGACATGGTCTTTGTGGCACAGATCAAGGTCATTCTTGAATTGCTGCAGTCTGAATGACAAAAATAAATCCACAAATGGGACTCTCAATTTTGATCCATAGCATTATAGATTTATGCAGCATTCAAAGAAACAGGCCCTGAGGCCCATCATGTCCATGCCAACCAACAAACACCAAACTCCATTTAAGCTACACTTGGTCCATAGCCTAAGCTCTGACATTTTCAATTCTCACGTAGATGCCTATTAAGTGTTGCGAGAGTCCTTGCCTCCATCACCCTCTCAGGTAGAACATTCCATACATCTACCATTCTCTCAGTGAACTTTTATTTTCTCACATCTCCTGTAAACCACTTATACCTCATCTTATCCTTATGCCCTCTAATTGTAGAAATATCTGCCACAGGGAAGATATTCTCACGATGTACTCTGTTTATGCCTCTCAATTTTGTTTTCCTGAATCAGTTCCCCCCCCCGCCCCAAACCATCGTCCCCACACCAGCCTCCTCTGTTCCAAGGAAAATAAACTCAGCCTATCCAGTCTCACCTCATAACTGAGACTATTCATCCGAAGCAACACACTGATGAATCTCCTCTGCACCTTCTCCAGTGCGATCATGTCCTGATAGTGTGGCACCCAGAATTGCACATAGTATTTGAACTGTGGCCTAACCATTGTCCGATAAAGTTGTAACTGTCGAATTGCATCTTGCTGCTGACAGGATGGCACGTGACTTGGAAGGGAAATTGCAGATAGTGATATTTCCATCTGTCTGCTACCCTCATACTTGAGACAGGGGTCATGGATTGCAAGGAGGAGCCTTAATGAGTTTCTGCTGTGCATCTTGTAAATATTACACACAGCTGCAATTGTGTCTCACTGATCAAGGGAGTTAATGTATAATGTGGTGGCTTGAGAGCTGATGGTGTCATTGCTAGAGTGCTGTGGTATCACCTAGACAAGTGGACAAGCATCATTGATAGGAGAATTAGAAGATTACTTATTCAACATAGAAACCCCAGCATCTGATGTTCTCTCATAGTATGTGTAGGCTCAGTTATGTTTCTCCTCAGTGATAGCCTCAGAAGTGTTGAGGTCGAGGCATTCAACAACGGTAGTGTTGTTAAATATGAAGCAGAGATGGCCAGATTCTCCCATTAAATAGCATGTTGACTCTGGAACTTCTGGTAGGTTTTCATCCCATCTCGGAGCAATGCAACTCAACAGCTCTGTTAGACAAGTTAACTAATGTTTGCTTGAAGTCTTATGCTGAAACAGTCAAATATAAAACTAAACATCATGGTTCTTGCTGCATAAAAGGTGGCAGAGTCCATGCACCTCAACTATCTGAGTCTACCCTTTCAATTAATGTATGATGTATAACTGAAAAAATTGAGTTAAAAATCACACAACACCAGGTTATAGTCCAATGGATTTAATTGGAAGCACACTAGCTTTTGGAGCATCACTCCTTCATCAGGTGGACTACCACCTGATAAAGGAGCAGCGCTCCAAAAGCTAGTGTGCTTCCAATTAAACCTGTTATAGACTATAACCTGGTGTTGTGCAATCTTTAACTCTGTACACCCAAGTCCAACACCGGCATCTCCAAATCATGAAAAAATGGATTGTTTTATCATGGAACTGAAATCCTACTTGAGTGCAAGACAGATGAAATTAGTTATCCAAATGACAAAATATGGAACAGATATCCATCAGTAAGCTCAGCCAAGACAAATGAGTTTAGCCACATTGATTTTCATTTTCTCTAGCACAAAGAAATTCACTGGTTTAAAAATGCTTCAATATTTGCATCTGTTACAAAACACTTCTGTGCCTGCACACAACAAAAACTAACAAAGCCAGTCTATGTACAGATTTATTGCTGCAGTGTGGGTTAATTCTCTGACTGGAACAAACACTGATTACATTTTGTGAACAATACTGGTAATGTGTGTACGCATTGAAAGTTCTAAATTCAATACTTTGGATTTGCAACTAGCAAAAATGCTTCAAATAAAGCATGTTTAGTGACATAGATAGAACTAATTTCCTGTGATCAATTCACAATTGGACTTAATCGGAGGTCACTGTTCTTTGAGACAGAATTGCTTTCCAATGCATTTAACTCGCTAACATGAGATTCAGTTATTGAATAGTTATGAAAAAAAGATCAACTATCTGGGAAGGATTCCAAAAGTCAAGCATCTTAAATCTAGATATAGATATTGCCTAGATGCTATTAATTTTCTATAAAGGCTGCTAATTTCTTAACACGGTACTGATGAAACAGTACCCTGATATTTTATGTTTGCAGCACGTTTTGTTAAATACAAGTTTATTTAACAGAATCAGAAGTTGCTGGAAAAACTCAGCAGATCTGGCAACATCTATGGAGAGAAGGCAGAGTTAACATTTTGGGTTCAGCGACCCTTCTTCAGAACAGATTTTGTTTCTGATTTCCAGCATCCAGAGTTCTTTGGATTTTTGTTAAAAGTTTATTTAAATTTTGTCGTCATTTTATTTAAAACAAGCCATTGTTGGTACACAAGACGAACATAAACCGAACAATATTACATTAAATTGGACATTCGTTAGCTCTAATGAAAGTCAGCAAGTCAGATAAGTCAACTGCTCTTCTCTGACCTGAGAATTTACAGCATTTTTTAAAAAAATTTTTAGCTTTCTATTTGTTTGAAAGTTTTAAAGGCAGCACATTTTTCCAAGTTCTGAACTATTAAGAAAGGTTATGCAGCTTTTAATGGACTGTACTAGATAAATAGAAAGTGCTCTCACCTGCATTTGTAAGATGGCATCAGTCTGTAAGAGTGTTGTTTTTGCTTGAGCATCAAATACAAATGGATAAGTACAAATTGTAATTGGCATATCTGGCATCTAAAGAGAATTTTTTAAAAATCAAGTATTCATCACATGGTATTAAGACGTTTCCACTCTTAAATATTAATCAAGCACAATTTGGAAAGCAGTCCAAAAGCTGGATTCCAGATCAAGTGCTTCAAACAAATACACAACACAAAATGGGGATAACAGGTAGAAAAAAATCTAGTTGTGTCACATACTTCAATGTTGAAACAGCAAATTTTGCTAAGATGAGAAAGAAGAATTAATGTTTGGCTGTATAGACTTATATTGCAAAATAATGTAAAGAAAGTAACTTGCATTTATATCACTTTTCAGAATGTATCAAAGTGTTTTACATCAAAGCAAGTTTTTTTTGAAGTGTAGTCATTTTTGGATTGTATGACACCACAGTCATATTGCACATATTCCACAAAAGGAATGTGAGGATGATTGACTGCATTCACACTAATCAAATATCCATATTGAACAGGGAGAACTCATTGAGTGCGCTATGTGGCTTAAATGTCACATGACAGAACAAAATTCTCATTTAAAAGCACTTTCTCAATACTGTGTTAAAGTATCAAACTTAATTATTATAAATTTTATGGGAATTTCATTATCCATGTTACTTGACAGGAAAACCTAGATCACTTGAGACAGGGCACAGTTTGTTCAAAGGGCCCTGGATAAAAGACTTGATCAATTTGCTAAATCAAGCCTCAGGACATAGACAGAAGGGCAGGCTGATGTTCCTGAAAATTATTTTTCAGGTTTTCTAATATTTATGGATGATCTTATTGACTAGTGTTATAATATTTTCCCTTTGGAGTTGTATTTTTAATTATTCATTGGATTCAATATTGTTGGCAAGGAACAGTATTTGTTATCATTGAACCAAACCTTGAAATTCTTCATTAACCAAGAAATTTTCAAATTAATCAGCTTGCAATTATGCAGTGTTTCATTACATCACTGAATTCTGTGGATTTTGTTCATTTTTATACTTCCAATTAGGTTTTTAAACAACAGGTCTCAAAATTAAAAGTGAGCAGCTGATCTGATAGTCTAGTTGGAATGTTCCCAGATTGTGAATGTTGTAGACATTGGTGAGACATTTGGGAGAACAGCGGGAGATTGGCAGTGAGGAAATTTCTACTGTTCAGAGCAAACAATCCCATTGTCCAACTAAGTGCCCAACGGCAAGATAAGATTCTCGCTTATGAGTGGCAAGAGGCCTACTTGCAGGTATTAGCATGCATTCAACATCCCCATTCTGACACCTTTGCAGCCCATTGATGCACAGCTTCCTATTTTTGTAGCCATTGCATAAAAACTATATAGCAACTAGTCCTCACATGAATGTCAGAGCAGTAACTCTGCTCCACTGACTCTTCAAAAGTACTATCTCAAGGTATGCTCCATGGGCAGTGACCGCACACAGGTCCCATCCAAAAGGACCTCCAGATCCAGTTGGCAAAACCAGATGCCAATTACCCACTATTTGTTCTGTCCTGGGCAAATTAAATGTCTAGGTCAGCCTCAGAATGCGAACACTTGAATGGGGTAAGACTGACCATTAAAAATGGGGTTGGCACCAGGAATTGTGGGAAGTCCTGGCCAGTAATTATGCCTGTACCAGGTGGGAGAAAATTAATAAGGTGAGTTTGAGAAGATATTCAGAGAAAACTCGTTAGGACTGGAGGAGAAAAACCTCCATGAAAATTACCAAAAATGACACTTTGCCAATTTCTGGTAAGAATCAGCTCCATCACGATCCTTTGAAGATGGCTTCTTACTGGGGGTGCAGTACTACAGAATTATCCCTTCAGAAAATACATGAATGAAAACTAACAACGTTGTAAGAAAAGTGAAACTCAGTTAAGTGGATTTATTCAGAGTTAATTAAATACTGTCATTAGAAACTTTTACTTACAACCCCGTATACTTGGTGTTGAATCCAGTTTACATAATCATTCCTGATGTCTATCAGATCTTGCACTTCATGGATATAGAATTTATCATACTGAATGATCTGTCCCGATTTCTCATTTACCTACATTAATAAGTAAAGTGTGGCAAAGCAGAATTTCAAAGAAAATTGATTTTAATGTAAATTTAGACAATTATTCCTAAGCATGCTCAATCAAATGTCAAAACATTAAATGTGAAGAATTTGTGTAAGCATTTTGCCATGAACTTACCCTATGGAGAATTGCCAATACTTCCAGGGCGGTTTTCAGAAAGTTATTCCATGTCCTTCGTTCAGAGTTAGCCATTCCAACCTTGGTTAATCTCAGAAGAAATACTACAACATCCTTATAAAGTTGCACAATCTTCTGAAAGAACGCAGGTTCAAATGTGGCCCACCAATTTTCTATGTTAATGATGCAGAATTTGTAAATAACTTTGCAATGATATCAAAGCAGAAGGTGTATTATGCCAGTTACTGAAGCTCAGAATTGCTCATTTTCAAGCTCATTAGGCCAATACTGAAGGGATGCAATGGAAATGTAAAATACCAACCTACGTTTTAAATAGTAGCCTGTCACCATTTTTAATTCATTGAGAGTGCAATGCTGGAAAAGCACAGATCAGGCAGCACCCAAGGAGCGGGAGAGTCTACGTTACGGGCAAAAGCCTCTCATCAGAAATGAGGCTTGTGAGCCAAGAGAGTAGAGAGATAAATGGGTGTGGGGCTCGGGGAGGGGTGTGGGGCTCGGAGAGGGGTGTGGGGCTCGGGGAGGGGTGTGGGGCTCGGAGAGGGGTGTGGGGCTCGGAGAGGGGTGTGGGGAGGTAATTGAGAGTGCGAATGGTAGATGGAGGTGGGGGTGATGGTAATAGGGTGGAGGGGAGGGTGGAGGGGAGAAGGGGGAGGGGGGGGAGAAGGGGGGAGGGAGGGGAGTGGATAGGTGGGAAGGAAGATGGACAGGTAGGACAGGTCATGAGGGCGGTGCCGAGTTGGAAGGTTGGAACTGGGATAAGGTCGGGGGTGGGGGTGGAATTAGGAAACTAGTGAAGTCCACATTGATACCGTATGGTTAGAGGGTCCCAAAGCGGAAGGTGAGGCATTCTTCCTCCTGGCATCAGGTGGTTAGAGAGTGGCGATGGAGGAGGCCCAGGACCTGCATGTCCTTGGCGGAGTGGGAGGGTGAGTTGAACTGTTCGGCCATGTGGCGGTGGGGTTGGTTGGTGTGGGTGTTCCAGAGATGTTCTCTGAAGCGTTCTTTAAGTAGGCATCCTGTCTCTCTAACGTAAAGGAGATCACATTGGGAGCAATGGATACAGTAAATGACAGGCATTTACTGCTCCCGATGCAGTCTCCTCCACATTGGGCAAACAGGATGCCTACTTGCAGAGCGCCTCAGAGAACATCTCTGGGACACCTGCACCAACCAACCCCACTACCCTGTGGCTGAACACTTCAACTCACCCTCCCACTCTGCCAAGGACATGCAGGTATTCGGCGTCCTCCATCGCCACTCTCTATAACCACCTGACGCCAGGAGGAAGAATGCCTCACCTTCTGCTTTGGGACCCTCCAATCACGCGGCATCAATGTGGCCTTCACTAGTTTCCTTATTCCACCCCCCCCCCCCGACCTTATCCCAGTTCCAACCTTCCAACTCGGCACCGCCCTCATGACCTGTCCTATCTGTCCATCTTCCTTCCCACTTATCCGCTCCACCATCCTCTTCAACCGATCACCATTACCCCCACCTCCATCTACCATTCACACTCTCAACTACCTTCCGCTCCAGCCCCACACCCCTCCCATTTATCTCTCTACCCTCTCGGCTCACAAGCCTCATTCCTGATGAAAGACCCTTGTTCGTAACGTCGACTCTCCTGCTCCTCGGATAACTTGCTGTGCTTTTCCAGCACCACACTCTCGATTCTGATCTCCTGCATCTGCAGTCCTCACTTCCACCATTTTTACTTATGTAGTCTTAAGGCATAATATGTAAAAGATTAAGAAAAATATGCTGCATTGAAGGAGAACAGCAGAACCCGGGCAGGATGCTGCAAGTGTGTACGTTTGGGACTTAGAATGCAGCTGTTTCAATGGAAAACACTTGACATAATAGCTTTGGAAACCTGTTTCACACAAATGTTCATTTATCCAGTGCTTTTAAGACAGACAAATATGGCCACTAAAACAAATTCTTGCTTAGTTACAATCACATCTATATTTCTACACATGATCAGTCATCAATCTAGATCCCATACTTCACAGACCTAAAATTTCCCAAAATACACAACATAATTTTTGCCCTAGATTGTTAACATTTTTAAAGCAGGAATATTTTAACAAACATATTTACCAAGTACTTTCAGTGGCACTTTTTCAAGCTTAATTATAGCCATTCCAAATGGAATGGCTAATGTAACGTAGTTGTTGACATCATTCATAGGTGGGCACTCTGGAAGAGTAACATAGATCCTCAAGGCCTCTACATCAGGTGGGGAATGAGAAAGTCTTGGGATCAAATTTTTTTCCATACTAGCCGCTATCTAGAGACAAAGCGAGGAATATCGGTTAACAGAAGTGATAGTTCAACTTTTAGAATGCAAAGACAATTCTAAATCTTTAATCAGATCAATAAGACATACAGGCCAAGATGCAGTGAATATTTACTGTGGCCAAAGACAATGTGACGATGCTGCGTTTTTAACAAGGTTATACTATCCTTTGTTTTCAGAGAGGTCGTAAAAGCAGCAATTCCAAAAGGTCTAGGTTTGAAGAGTTTTAGGGCTAATTTGATTGTAGCATACAGATACTGGCGCAGGCAAAAAGCTTTCAAGTTAAAAAAACACTTGCACAACAAAAGGGGAGTGTCCGGTTCTCCCAGCTCAGCTTTACTCTGGTTTGGTTTGGTTTGAGCAATCTGGCTGTTCGCTGTTTACTGAAAGCATTCAGTCATTTTTTTTTGAGGCTGCTGGTCAAAGAAACAGCTACGTGAAAGGTGTTCCGTGCTGAGTCTCCCTGCCATCTCTCTCTCTCTCTTCTAAGACCCTGCATTTGATTTTATCTTTTTTGCCAATGGGTGTTTATGGGGATTGGTGTAAGTATTTGGAACAGCATCATTAAGTTGGGATAGTCTGTTGGGTTTTCAGATAGGTTAAGATATTCTGTATTTTGTTCTCTTTTGTTTGTGTTTCATTTGGTAATCTTGCAAATAAATTCTGTTTATTTAAACTAAGTGGTTAGGCCAGCTGCATCACCCTTGAAATGTCCACTTTATATCTGCTTAAAACAACTCGCAAAGTTAGGGCCTTTGCTACTTCCTTGAAATGCCTGAGGGAGTCTGGCCTGGCACTGTTTAACAAAATGTTTTTGCTTCAGTAATTTAGATCTTCACATCTTATAGTAATGGAATGCTTACCCTAAGAGGATAATGCCCCATTTAATTTTCTATATTATACGAGAACCTCTCTGCCCTACTCTAAGTAACTCTTCATCAAAACTCAAAATTAAGTTAACACTTGACAATCCTAATGCCAATTAGGTTTGAATAAACACAACAAGATTTAACTTTAATATCTATCACTAATTAGAATTATTGGAGTGCAATCCTCGGGTAAACAGGCCAGTTCCCATGAGCAAACATGTACCTTTGCTGTTGTGGTTCTGTTCGCTGAGCTGGGAATTTGTGTTGCAGACATTTCGTCCCCTGTCTAGGTGACATCCTCAGTGCTTGGGAACCTCCTGTGAAGCGCTTCTGTGATCTTTCCTCCGGCATTTGTAGTGGTTGAATCTACCGCTTCCAGATCGATGTGCTTATCAATTGAATCTGTGGATCCACAGATTCAATCGATAAGCACATCGATCTGGACCCAATATACCAACCACTGCAACGGACAGCTGGAACTGACGACCAAAATGTCTGCAACACAAATTCCCAGCTCGGCGAACAGAACCACAGCAACGAGCACTCGAGCTACAAATCTTCTCACAAACTTTGATGTATCTTTGCTGTCATCTCTTTTAAAACAGGGTCAAAGTTCCTAATTCTAAACCTCAATCCTCAGTTCCAAAAAAACAAGTAAAAGAAAAAAGTGAAGGCATCCATACTATGTATTATGCAAAACAAATCAATCCTTTGCTAGGATGGTCATTACAACACAAAACTCAGTTTAGCATGAAAACTTGAAATAAAATGCAAATCCAATCTTACTGTCCCATATTTCTGAACTAGTGACTCGAAGAACTTTGCGCAATGTTTTTCAACCCTTGGAGAAATTAAGTTCGCCATGTGTTGCATTTTATTGTATAAGATACACATATATTCAATGAAAATAGTTTTCCACCCTTACTTCGTGCTCATGTGTATTCACTGTGAAGTGAATTACCTGATCGAAAGAACAAAGAAAATTACAGCACAGGAACAGGCCCTTTGGCCCTCCAAGCCTGCACTGATCAAGGCCCTCTACCTAAACCTGTCGCTTATTTCCCAAGGATCTGTATCCCTCTGCTCCCTGCCCATTCATGTATCCTGATACATCTTAAATGATGCTTTCATGCCCAGCTCTACCTCTCCCACTGGCAACGCATCCCAGGCACCCACCAACATCTGCATTAAGAACTTTTCACACATATCCCCCCCTAAATGTTTCCCCCCCCCCCCTCACTCATGACCCCTAGTAATTGAGTCCCCCACTCTGGGGGAAAAAAGATTCTTGCTATCCACCTGTCACAATTTTGTAGACTTCAATCAGGTGCCTCCTCAACCTCCACCTTTCTAAAGAAAATTATCCTGATCTACTCAACCTTCTTCATAGCTAGTACCCTCCACACCAGGCAACATTCTGGCAAACCTCCTCTGCACCCTCCCCAAAGCATCCACATCCTTTTGGTAATGTGGCAACCAGAAATGTATGTAGTATTCCAAATATGGCCAAACCAAAGTCTTATACGACTGTAACATGACCTGCCAACTCTTGTACTCAATACCCCATCTGATGAAGGAAAGAATGCCGTATGCCACTCTATCGACCTGTGTTACCACCTTCATGGCACAAAGGACTTGAACACTCAGATCTCTCTGTACATCAATTTTCCCCAGGGCTTGTCCAAAACCCTGATTAAATCTGTAGATGATTAATTCCAAATATCAAAACAAGTTCAATGGGTTAAAAAACACATGAACCTACTGAGGGCAAATTCTCAAACAATCTGGTGCCAGAACAAAGTTATACACTCTTAAAGCTCTATTAAAGACAGACAACTTTGCAAACAATACCTGCTGCGAAATCCGAGGATGGTCAGAATGTACGAGTCTGTGAAATAATAGTCTAGCTGCATTCATATCAATCCCAGAGAATTTGGAACTGGTTTTATAATGATCATCATTACTGAAACAAAAATGCTGTAAATTAGGTTTGAGATGGTTGAGTGTTCTAACACTTAAAACAAAACAATGATAGTACATATCAAAACATAATGTATTGTTTATTAATCCACTGATGACCGTAAAATTACATTGTATATTATTCTGATGAGCTTCATGTGTGAATCATCAAAAAAAAAACTGAGATTGATCCAATATTAAACCAAACAATTGTCCATAAATAATTCCATTATGCAATCCTTATAAAATGATGAGTCGAAAAAAGTGACATTAAAAAAATTGAAGGAATTTTGTCTGGTTCTTATTTTGTAAAGATTCCTTTCATGGTCAATAATTATAAATAAAATAAACTAATTACAATCCAGTAGAATTCACTGGACTACTGTCACCCAACTCGCTAAACAGCCAATTACATTAAAGGATTTTCACAGGTTCACGAACAGGAAACTAAACAACATAATGTTTTCCAGAGAGCAAATTGCTTATGAAGTTTGCACTTGCTTATGAAGGCAGTACAGGTTAAAATACTTTAAAAATTAAAAATCTTTAACTGTAGGCTCAAGAAACCTACAAATTAATCATTAAATAGCAGCCATAATTGCAAAAAAACATTCAGGACAAGTTCTATTGCTTTTAGGACAACACCATACAACTTGGTCATGGTAGACGCTGCAAGACGTGTCAGAGTGTCGACACAGATACCACCATTACATGTGAGGACACTTCCCACCAACTACATGTCAGGTACTCCTGTGACTAAGCCAATGTTGCTTATCTCATATGCTGCAGGCAAGGATGCCCTGAGGCATGGTACATTGGGGAGACCGAGCAGAGGCCACCGCAATGGATAAATGGACACTGCATAACAATGAACAGACAAGAGCGTTCCCTCCCAGTCAGAGAACACTTCAATGGTCCGGGACATTCGACCTCAGACCTTCGGGTGACCATCCTCCAAGGTGGACTTCGGACAGACCACAATGCAAAGTGGCCAAGCAGAGGCTGACAGCCAAGTTTGATACCCATGGGGATGGCTTGAACAGAGACCTTAGGTTCATGTCTCACTACAGGCGACCCCATTGCACTACACACACACGTACACGCGTGCGCACACACACTCAGAGACTCCTCCAGGCACATACTCATACACTCCCACACACCCTCCCACAGATGTACACCCATCGACTCTCACACATGCAGACACTCGTACCCCTCCCCACGCGCGCATACACACACAAGTTTGTGAGGTGAATTTGTAATTGAATTACATTTTACTTCTCTCAAAAACTGCATGAATCCATAAAAGATTCTGTAAATCCCTTTTTCGATTAGAATCAGTCTGAGCATTGGGACACAGACAGCCTCAGACAGGGCACCTCACACCTTCAATGCATGATCTGGAGCCAACATGGCAAAGTTAAAGTTCTCTTGAGAATCTAACTAAGTTCTGTGATTTACATATTACAGAATTGAAACTAATATGCTCACTCGAAAAGATGAGAAACTTAAACTCAGGTTCCTTGATGCTGAACAGGGTCAAATGTGAACAGGGTCAAAAGAGCGGTCACTTTCAACTTACCTCTGGAACTAAGGTCTTTTGCACTGTTTGAAGCAAGGTTGTAATGAGATCAGGATTCAGTTGTGCTGGCAGACTTCTGAGCATCAATGAGCAGGTATATTGCTAAACAAATACTGATGATCAAAAATAGACTGATGGAACAAAAATTGGCTGTGTTGGATTTATTCTGCTTTTGGTGTACAAGACTTACTTGGATAATTTTCATAATTGTCAGGTAGGTGTTACTGTACCTGGGCTAGAACAGTTTTGATAGGGTCATGGCTAGTTCTGGAGCACTTTTTCAATGCTACTGCCAGAATAGTGTAAGGGCCTAAGCTTTTGCAGTATGCTTTACATGCCATGAATTGGTAAATAGAATTGGCTGAAGACGGATGCCTCCTGGGCATCTCTGAAAGAGACAGATCATTCACACAGCACCTAAGTGATCATGAATGCAAATACTTTAACAATTTGTGCTGCAGAGCCATCCTTGGTGATGAGTCCTCCAACCATTCTGGCCCTTGTCATATCAGTGCTTTCATGTAGTATTCAACATAGAAAAACACAGATTCATCAGTAGGGGATGGCATGCGCAACAATGACAATCAGGAAGTTTCCTTGCCCATATCAAACAAGCTATAGCATTTGAGGTCTTCCATGGCAACTCCCTCCCAACTATATACCACGATGTCTTTGTATGTCTTGTCTCACTGGCGGGGCAGACGCACCTCTGCATTAGACTTTTCATTCCAGTTTAGCTGAATTCCAAATACACCATCTAATACCAGAGTATTACTCGGCCTCCAACGTACTCAACTAGCAACAATACCACTAAGGTATCACCTCTCAAAATATAAAAATCTCAGATTTGACCTCATCCAGAATATTGCACCCAATTCTAGGCATGTAGAAGCATAAGAGTGTGCAGAAAATAATAAAATTAAAGTCCATTAACCCTGAAACTAGTTATGTATATAAATTGCAAAAGTTGGATTTGTTTTTTTTTGAAGAGAAAGTTGAGAGGAGATTTAAAAGAGGCATTGCAAATTGGGCTCTGGACAGTGTAGATATGGGTCGATTCCTATTAGTGGAACAATTGACAAGAAAATGCAGATTTAAGGAAACTGGTAAAAGAAACAATTCAGACAAGAGGAAAAACATTTCCATACTGTAAATGGATGCAATCTGAACTACACTACCTGTGTGTGTGATGGAAACAAGTTCAATTGAGGTGTTCAAGAAGAACTTGGATCATTATTTAAAAAGGAAAATTGTGAGAATTATAAGGAGAATTTGGGGAAATGGCATTGGTGAATTGCTCCTTCAGAGGTCAGTATGGAGGGCACAATGTCCCATGTTGCCTTGCTCTATGTTGTAAACATCTGTGACCTACTGAATATGATCTCGGAAAAAGGTTATTATATTCTAGATGTGTTCTAATCAAGAGAAGCCTCAATCACAAATTGTACTGTTTAAATGTTTCTCGAATGCTTTTGTGAAACATATAAAATAATCAGTGATGTAGTTGTAAGTGATATATATAGGTATTCAAATAAAGAAACACATTGGAAAGCTACAACAAAACTTCAAACTCAATATGGATTTAATATTCAAAAGGTAATTTAAAATAAGTCTCATCATGGTGCGTACATGTTTACTGAAGGTCATGAATGCCTTTAGGCTCATTGTTTGGCACACATTAAAATAACATGGAAGATGTGACTGGTGGCTAATTCACTAATATAATTTAGTGCACTAATAACACTGACAAAAATAGCCAAGTGAAAAATATTTCAAAACAATTCCCATGACCACACACGGATGAGATTAAAAATTAACTTCTCAAATCAACAATGATGGACAACTTGACTTGCAGATGCCAGGAGTTCCAAATACAACATGTAGTGAGATCACAAGATGTCATGAAATGTGAAGGATTTCTCTCAGGTTCTAACATTTGCTCCTTTCTACTAAGCAGCAAACTGAAGCTAAATATGCTGGAAATGCACAGAACCAAAAATTGCTCTGACTTATCATCCTTTAACAACAATCTTTTGAGTTCCATTTAATGTTTTTATGAGAAAAAGACCTGCCTTATTCTCGTGCCCCAAGTCTAAAACCATCCAGGTCTGCTGGTCTTCCTGGTGACATGAAATTTAAATGGTCTGAGATGCTACATGACACAATACTGAAAACCAAGATGTTATCCTTGATCAATTTGATGAGAGAAATCTATAGAAACAATCATATCAAAGGAGGATCCCTTTATTGCACAGATCCCTTTCTAAACTTCTGTTTTTAAAAATAACACTTCACAATTGCCTACCCATATAAAGATAGGTAACATAAACAGACAATGTCTCTTATGATTTAGGAAAACTGTCATTTGTGTAACACTTTTTCTACTAAATCATTAAAAAATTCGACACGACGTGTTACTCATGTTTTTTATTGCTTGAAAATATTGAAGAATCACTTGAAAATGTTAAAGTTTTATACTATACCTCAAAGCAAGAAAGCTTCCATTTAAGCAGCCTGCTGATGAGAACACCGTATCGATTTCACTATGGAAAAAAATAGACACCATAATGAACAAATAAATTTACAAGTGTTCTGATTTACTCATAACTATGTTCAGTACGGTCTTTCTCTGTATTTCAACTAAGCTTCAGGTTCGACATTCAGCAGTATATTGTCCATTCTCTGCAGAGATAAATTACTAGAGCACATTTCAAAGAACATCAAACATTATTTTCTTTTCGTTGACAAATTAGTTGTCTCTTGATCTGTCACTCTGGCTCTTCACAGGTACACTGGAGGAAAAATACCACAACCTAAAACAGTATAACTGCACGAGTGTCAGCAATTAGGACAAAACAGATAAATTTCTTCAATTGTTCTATAGCAAATATGACTGATCAACATACTTGGAATGAAGAATTAATCCTTCTGCGAGTTAACAAAGTCTTAAATGGTACAGCATTTTGGAGGTGGTCTTTTAAGCATCTCTCCCCCCAGTGTTGCAAAGTGAATGACAAACAGTATGGAAGTATGAATGGTACTCTGGATTGCTGCCATATTGCTTTACAATTGCTCTCACTGGTTACCTAATGAGCAAAATTAATCTTCATCTTTGTCTGGTGGATTAAGTTAGATCAGGAAAACATCAGAGAATCCATGTAATGATTCCTAAAGCACACCAGCTGTCCATGTTAACCACAACTACCCCTTCTCAAAATATTTTATGTCCTACGCTCAGAGAATATATTACCTTTCAGTGTAGAAAAGTACCTTCATCAATTGGAGTTAAATCAAATATGGAATGAATGTTATAATAGACTGAATTACTGAGCTTGATAAATGTCTTGCAATTTGTCATATATACAAGAAGTGGGTCAGTTAACTAGACGGTTGGTTTGCAATGCAGAGTTACACCAAAAGCATGGGTTCAACTACTGCACTGGCTAAGGTTAGCATGAAGGATTCTACTTCACAACCTCTTCCCTTGCCTGAGGCGTGGTGACTCCATGTTAAGTTGCCACTAGTTATCTCTCTTTCTAATGAGAGAGCAACTCATGATCTGGTCAGACTATGGCAACTTTACCTTTACAATAAAGATAATTGATTATTAGGCCAGGAGGAGAAAAATAAGGTGAAAAGGTTAAGGACAGGGTTAACAATTTTGATTCAAGTCACTGAAAACTAAAAAAGCTCAAGGAAAAGGCATTTCAAACAACAGGATCAAAGTATATCCAAGCCCATTTCAATATTTGAAACATCATGAGCACTGACCCACTGTAACACTCAGAATAACAAGATATGTTTAAAAAAACTAGGAATGGGATCCACAATAATACAGGAGGTTCACCACATAGCAAGCCCGAACAAGACAAACCTTTACACAGAGGATTTTTATTTAAAAACCTTTCAAACTTATCACCAATCTTTAATCTCAGATGCTACATTACAGTTCCATTTGCCTAAAGAAAATCCTATGCCACGTTTGAACAGCAGCAGGTAGTTCTTCTGCTAATCCAGCTAATATTCATCTCTAAATTACCGAATGAAATCACTAGATTTAGATAGAGGTCTTGTGTTTCAATGCTGTTTCTGGGAATTTGCTACTTAGCTGTGTTACAAACAAAACTTTCAAAAGCGGCTTCAAACAGTCCACATTTCAAACAAATGAACTAGCCATTTGAATACAGAACTAGCTCAAAGGTAGAAGACAGAGGTCTGGACCTTTAGATGATTAGGCCAGTACTACATCCAATGTCATTACCAGTATATCACTATCTCCCCTCATGAAGAGAGCCCATTTGGACAGCCTGTGGAAAGGCACCTGTGCTGTGCTACTCTAAGCTTTGCTGTCTGCTTCCATCCTTAGCCTTGTTTTACCTCTGTTTTATGGTTTTAAGCTCCTGGCTATGATCATTTGCCAATGATCTTTTTTTTTCCATGCCTGCTGTCCAAGAAATTTTCTTAAATTTCTGGCCATTATAAAATGGACACTAGGCTTCTACACTGAATAGTATCACAATAGACAATAGGTGCAGGAGTAGGCTGTTCTGCCCTTTGAGCCTGCACCACCATTCAATATGATCATGGCTGATCATCCTTAATCAGTATCCTGTTCTTGCCTTATCTCCATAACTCTTGATTCCACTATCCTTGAGAACTCTATCCAACTCTTTCTTAAATGAATCCAGAGACTGGGCCTCCACTGCCCTCTGGGGCAGAGCATTCCACACAGCCACCACTCTCTGGCTGAAGACGTTTCTCCTCATCTCTGTCCTAAATGGTCTACCCTGTATTTTTAAGCTGTGTCCTCTGGTTCGGCACTCACCCATCAGCAGAAACATGTTTCCTGCCTCCAGAATGTCCAATCCTTTAATAATCTTATATGTCTCAATCAGATCCCCCCTCAGTCTTCTAAACTCAAGGGTATACAAGCCCAGTTGCTCCAGGTCTTTCAGCGTAAGGTAGTCCCGCCATTCCAGGAATTGACCTCGTGAACCTACGCTGCACTCCCTCAATAGCCAGAATGTCTTTCCTCAAATTTGGAGACCAGAACTGCACACAGTACTCCAGGTGTGGCCTCACCAGGGCCCTGTACAGCTGCAGAAGAACCTCTTTGCTTCTATACTCAATCCCTCTTGTTATGAGGGCCAGCATGCTATTAGCCTTAGCATGGACTAAGTTGATGCCTTGCTGATCTGTTTTTTAATTACATAAGTTCTAAAATGATTTTTAGCAAACTTTCACAGCCCTATTTCCACCATACTGTTACTTACAGACCTGGCTAAGGAAAGATTACTGCTTCCAGACCAAAATACATATTGGTATTCTTTTTGGTGACTTCAACCATACCAGCTGGAGCAAAATAATTTCAGGAGGCGCAATTTTTCAGCATATTTAGTTCCATCTGCAATTAAGAGCTTTCCGAAAGCGATTTTTAACAATCTTTCTGAGCACACACAAAAGCAAAGGGTAATCCAAGATGGAGGACAGGAAAAAAATTGTGGCTGCAAGAGCTGCTCCTTTTTTAAAGGTATTTTCAGGGCTGGAGGTGATTATTCTCAAATTCCAGGAGCAATAATTATTGTTTTACAAGTTGTTGCATTGTTTTGGAACATTGGGGAGAACAATGTCCAAAACATCGATTCTCCTGCTCCTCGGATACTGCCTGACCTGCTGCACTTTTCCAACACTACACTCACGATTCTTGAGCTCCAGCATCTGCAGTCCTCATTTTCTCCCAAAAGGAAGCAAGTGTCAGGTATAGACAGCTGAGATTGAGTGAATCTTGATAAGAGTATAACGGCAATAGGAGTATTGTTATGAAGTTGAAGGAGTGTACTGTACCTTTGAGAGTGAATGCTATTCTGAACTGAGAGATTACAAGCACCTGTGTATATGACTAGATGGCAGTCCCAGAGTGTACTGGAAAACTGAGAATATGTAACATTTGGCTGTGAAATGGACACCTGAGTTTTGGTTGCTGTTTGGACAATTCTAATTTAACTAGTTTAAATTATGCCTGAATACACTAAAACCCAATAGAAGTTTGAATTATTGTTTCACCAACACTGAACCAAAAGGATGATTGAATGTGGGGTATGAAATGCGGACATTTTGAAAATTGTTCAGAGAACAACTGCTGCTGGACAGAAACAGGGAGAGCTAGCATCTTGCTCTCCAGGAAACACTCTGTCAAAGGTACCTTTTCATATGAAACACAGAAAAAAACAAAGAAAAATACAGCATAGGAACAGGCCCTTTGGTCCTCCAAGCCTACGCCAATCCAGATCCTCAATTTAAACTTGTCGCCTATTTTCCAAGGGTCTGCTCCCTGCCCATTCATGTATCTGTCTAGATATATCTTAAATGATGCAATCATGCCCACCTCTTCCACCTCCGCTGGCAATGCGTTCCAGGTACCCACCACTCTCTGTATAAAGAACTTTCAATGCATTTTTTCCTTAAACAATTTCCCCCCCCCCCTCACCTTGAACTCATGACCCCTAGCAATTGAGCCCCCCACCACAAACTCTCGGAAAAAGATTCTTGCTATCCACCCTATCTATACCTCTCATGACTGTGTAGATCTCAATCAGGTCCCGCTTCAACCTCCATCTTTCTAATGAAGTAATCCTAACCTACTCAACCTTCTTCGTAGCTAGTGCCCTCAATACCATGTAACATACTGGTGAACCTCCTCTGCACCCTCTCCAAAGCATCCACATCCTTTTGGTAATGTGGCGATTAGAACGGTGAGCAGTATTCCAAATGTGGCCGAACTAACATCTTATACAACTGTAACATGACCTGCCAACTCTTGTACTCAATACCCTGTCTGATGAAGGAAAGCATACTATATGCCTTCATGACCACTCTCCCAACCTGCGTTACCACCTTCAGGGTACAACAGACCTGAACACCCAGATCACTCTGGACAGTACTTTGCCCCAGGGCTTTTCCATTTAGTGTATAGTTCGCTCTGGAATTGGATCTTCCAAAATGCGTCACCTTGCATTTGCCTAGATAGAACTCCATCTGCCATTTTTCTGCCCAACTCTCCAAACTGTTTATATTCTGCTGCATTAGAACATTACAGTGCAGTACAAGCCCTTCGGTCCTCGATGTTGCGCTAACCTGTGGAACCAATCTGAAGCATATTTATCTGACACTATTCTATTTTCATCGATATTTTATCCAATGACCATATAAATGCCATTAAAGTTGGCGAATCTACTGCAGGCAGTGTGTTCCATGCCCCTACTACTCTTGAGTAAAGAAACTACCTCTGACATCTGTCCTATATCTATCACCACTCAATTTAGTGTTAGCCATCTCCATCAGAGGAAAAAGACTCTCACTGTCCACCCTATCTAACCCTCTGATTATCTTATGTCTCAATTAGAACTAGAATCCATACAGTGTGGAATCAGGCCCTTCAGCCCAACCTCTCAACCTTCTTCTCTCTAACAAAAACAGCCTCAAGTCCCTCAGCCTTTCCTCATAAGACCTTCCCTCCATACCAGACAACATCCTAGTAAATCTAGGATGTCCCTTCTGCTACTGCCTTAATCAATTATAAAATAGGCACTTGAGAAAACATTTTTCAAAATTCTAGCATTTTATACACTGTCCCAAACAACCAATATGTACCACCAACTTCTACCTTTCCGATGATGTCCTTATTTGATTTATTCACCTCCCAAACCCCATCTACCCCCTGTAACTCCATACCAACTTCTGCCTTTGATGTGCCAGTCCCTTGCTCTGATAAAAGCTGGTGCAATTAACATCACTCTCTTAGTTCAACGGTCACAAACATGACTGGCTCTGATGTGGAGGTGCCAGTGTTGGACTGGGGTGGACAAACTTAAAAGTCACACAACACCAGGTTATAGTCCAACAGGTTTAATTGGAAGCACCAGCTCTTGGAGCGCCGCTCCTTCATCAGGTAACTAGTGGGGGCAGGATCATAAGGCACAGAATTTATAGTAAAAGATCACAGTGTCATGCAATTAGAACAATATATTGAACAAACCTCATCTGCTGTTAAGTCTTTCGTTTTTCAGAATGGGTTTCAAGTTTCAGTTCATTAATATGTAAATCCCAGAATTCCTTTTAAGGCCCATTCTCAAGATAAATTAAGGTTTTTTTTTTACAAAGTGACATCTCAGCTCAAGCAATGTATTAAAGGTGTGAAGTTAGAACCTGTCTGTATCCCAATCTTGAGTCAGACTGGTTCTGTTTCCAAAGTAAGAATTTCTAAACTGTCACATGGGTTGACTGCCGACAGAGTGCATGCTATTTGAGCAAAATACAATGTATCTGCAAATACAATTCTGCAAACGCAAATTCACCCCACAGACGTATATATGTGTGTGCATGTGAATGTAAGTGCACGTGAGAGAGTTGTGTTTGCGTGTATGCATGAGTGTGACAGAGTATAAGCCTGTGAGGGGGTGCGTGTATGGGTGAGTGTGTTGGGGGGGTGCTGTATGTGTGCGTGTCTGAGAGAGAGAGAGTGTGTGTATGAGAGAGAACCTGTGTGTGTGTTTGTGCGTGTGAGGGAGAGTATATAGTGTAGTGGGGTCATCTGTAGTGTGATATGAACCCAATGTCCTGGTTGAGGCTATCCTCACGTGTCCTGAACTTGGTATGGTAGATAATTAGTCTCATCATTCACTAGCAGATGTGGCTAGACAACATGACACTGTCTGGCCACACAATCCTCTGCCAAAACTGCCTACAACTGAACCAGCATTAATTGCTGTCTATTAAGAGAGTTGCAAATTCTTAATATCCTTTGCACAAAGTGCTTCACTGTGCTGAAACCATTAACTTTGCTTTTGTGACCTTTAGACTTGACAACCCCAAATCACTCTTGGCAACTTGCCTCATCTTATTCTTTAAATTGTAGGTCATCTGAAACTCTGCTGCATGCACCTTAAATTACACTAAGTTACATTCACCCACCAGTCCTGTCCTTGTTTGCTCACTTACATTTAGCTTTCTCTTAAACGCCTTGAATTTTGCAAAAAATCTCGGCTTGGTTTTAAATCCCCCCCAAGGTCTCAATTTTCCTCAACTATACAGCAACCTCCACCATCCCCAGAATCATGATATATTTGTTTCTCCAACTCTGTGCTTGAGCATCCTGATGATACAAATTTCAATATTTGACTTGGTTTATTACTGTCACACGTCTCAAGGTACAGCAAAAAGTGCAGTCTTACATGCCTTTATAGACAGATCATACTATAAAGTACATCAGGGTAACAGAATGAAGTTCAGGATATGACGTTACACCTACCAGGAGGACGTAGACAGAGATCAATATTGTCAAGCATAGTTGTGAAATTCCATCCCTAAACCTCCTCTCTACCTCCTTTAAAATGCACCTTAAAATCCAGTTCATCTACCAAATGCCACATTTTGGATTAACTTTGTTTACTAACTCTTATCGTGCAATCTGGAATGGTTTATCATGGTAAAGATGTTTATATAAATGCAACTTATTGTAGGTGTGTACTTTAAACAAAATGAAATATAAATAAAGCTTTATAAATATTGAAAGGAGAAAGATGAAAGGATTGATTGGATCAACTTAAGAACATGCTGAGACGTGATAGCAGCATGGTCAAAGATGCAGGGGTCTGAAATAAAGTAAAGCTATAAATACAAAAGACAACGGTTCTCAAACCATAACAGGACACACAGAAAAAATGAATATCCTTAAGGCTGTTAAGTAGATTGAAATTTACCAGCATGAAAACAGTCGCTGCTAACAAATTATGTTTGTTTTAGGTAGTCACTGGGAGGCCATAAACAATACCTTCCCTAAATGTCTTTCTTCGCCATAAACCCAACTGTATTATGATTTTAGTGCAAAATGAAGTGAAATTCACAGATAGGTAAAAGATTCAAACCAAGCAAATCCTCTCTAGAGGGATAGTATTTAATCCTAAATATTAAAGAGTAGTGCGAAGTGGGAAACAGTAACAATTATTGAATCAAACACCACTGGCAAGCTTGTAGTATTTATAAAGAGAATAAAGAAAACGTACAGCCCAGGAATAGGCCCTTCGGGCCTCCAAGTCTGAGCCGATCAAAATGTACTGTCTAAACCGGTCGGTCAATTCCTAACCATCTTTGTCCTTCTGCTCCCCACCTGCTCATGCATTTGTCCAGACACATCTTAAATGAATCTACCGTGCCTGCCTCCACCACCTCTGCTGGCAACGCGTTCCAAACGCCCACCACCTGCTGTGTGAAGTACTTACCACATGTATCCCCCTTAAACTTTCCACCTCTCACCTTGAAAGCATGACCTCTCGTTATTGAATCCTTCACCCATTACTAAGGAAGATAACAAAACAGACGAAAGCACACAGACCCAATGGAATAATCAACATTGGACAAGAGTAAAACTTGATTACCTTTATAATTAAAGATCAGAGATCAAACCTGACTAACTCTGACCTTTTCTGAAGAAATTTCTGCAGAAATCACAGAATCCCTACAATGTGGAAGCAGGCCATTCGGCCCATCGAGTCCATACTGATGCTCTTAAGAGCATCCCAGCCAAACCAACCGGCCTTACCCTATCCCTGTAACTCTGCATTTCCCATGGCTAATCCACCTAACCTGCACATCTCTGGACACTATGGGTAATTTAGCATGGCCAATTCACCTAACCTGCACATATTTAGACTGTGGAAGGAAACCAGAGCACCTGGAGAATACCCACACAGACACGGGGAAAATGTGTAAACTCCACACAGACAGTTGCCTGAGGTTGAAATCGAACCTGGTTCCTGGGAGGTGTGAGGCAGCAGTGCTAACCACTGAGCCATCGTGCCACTGTGTAGATGCATTTCTACAAAAATCTAACTTATTATTCACAGTGCAGAAACTTGAAAAGCATTGGGCAAAGTCTTCCCACTTATTCAACTCATACTACATAGGTTGACAAAAATTTGAGAAAAGACCACTATTGACCCAACAGAACAACTATTACTTACTTTGTTACCTCTGAAGGAATCCTTCCAGGAGGATAATTTATCCACTTCTGGATAATTGCATCATTTAATGTGAGTATAACTTTTGATGGATTGGGTAATCTGAAGTCATCTGGTGGCATGGAATTCTTGAAAGGAAAAGCATATATAAAAACAAATGCAGACAGGGCATATCAGAAATAGTTCAGCAAGTTGATAATAGCTGCTGTTCATAAAACTACATAAATCTGTTTGAACCAGAATTGAAGTTTTAGCCTTATCAGTGTTAAATTTTTCTCCAAGCTGTTTTTGTTTTAATTCTCTCATGGAATATTATAATTTTATTACTCTTGTTTTGATACTTTCATCCAATGCTGTATTTGCTTTGAAACTATATAGTATTCTTTTCAATGGGATAATTGATTAACATTAATTCTGTTACAAAGCATTCCACATTCCAATAACTCCCACACCTGTACCGTTTGTGCTGTGTTTTCCAGATTATGTTCCCTCATCTTGGAATTACTTCCCCATTGGTGTCTCTCAGACACAATTTGTTTTTGAAACATGGATCTCATCACTTACTCCTGGTAAATTGGTTAGGCACTTTTTATAAAATTATTAAATTCTTTCAATAATCACGCAAAACTACAGACTCTAAATTAATTTCATTTAATTTATTGTCACGTGTATCTAGGTAGTGAAAAGCTTTGTTTGCGAGCAGATCATACTAAGGTCATACAGATCGTAGGGTTAAAAAGAGAACTTGGACAGAGCAAGACATACAGGTTACACTACACAGGACATATGTGAGCTAAGGATAGCATTCACAAAATCAACATTACTTGAAGTTAGAGTGTCCGTTCATCAGTCTAATAATGGCAGGGAAAAGGCTGTCCTTGAACCACCTGGCGTGCGAGTGTTCAAGCATCTGTATCATGCCCTATAGAAGAGTTTTTAGGAGAGCATTACAGGAGTGGATTGGGTCTTTGATGATGTTGGAAGCCTTTATATGGCAACAAGACGTGTAAATGGAGTCCATGGATGGGAGGTTGACTTCTGTGATGGTCTGGGCTGTGCACACAACCTTCTGTAGTTTCTTGTGGTCCTGGGCAGATTAGTTGCCTAACCAGGCCATTACGCACCTAGGCAAAATGCATTTTATGGTGCATCTATATAGGTTGATAAGGTCCTTATGGACATGCCAAATTTTCCTGAGTCACTTGAAGAAGCATTGTTGTGCCTTCTTGACCATCACATCGACATGGGATGTCCAGGACAGGTTGTTGGTTATTATCACTCCGAGGAACCTGACCTCTGAACGCTCTCAACCTCCACTCCGTTAATGTAGATGGGGACTTGCTCTTGCCCTTTCTTTTTTAAGTCGGTTATCAGTTCTTTAGTTTTGTCGACATTGAGAGAGGGGCAGTTATCATTTCACCAGGTCACCAAGCCCTCCATCTCCTTTCTGACTCATCATGATTCGATATCCATCCACTATGGTGGTGTCATCAAATTTGCGGATAGTGTTCATTCAAAATTTGGCAACATAGTCGTGGGTTTACAAAGAGTACAGTAGGAGGCTAAGAACACATCCTTATGGAGCTCCAGTCTTGAGTGTTCATGTGGAGGAAGTGTCTATCTTCACTGATTGCAGTCTATGGATCAGGAAGCTGAGGATCCAGTTGCAGAGGGTGAAGCAGAGGCCTTGGTCTCAGAATTTTGAGATCAGTATGGAGGGAATAATGCTGTTGAAGACAGAGCTGTAGTCAATGAGCAGAAGCCTGATGGAGGTATCCCTGGTTCAGATGTACCAGGGATGAGTGCGTGGCTAAGGAAATGGAACCTGCAGTGGACCTGTTATGTTGATAGGCAAATTACAGGGGATCGAGGCAGGCTGAGAGACTAGAGTTAATATGGACCATCACCAGCCTCTCAAAGCATTTCATGATTACAGAGGTCAGAGCCCCAGTGCAGTCGTCAATGAGGCACGTTGCACGTGCTCTCTTAGATACTGGGATGATGGTGGTCTTCTTGATGCAGGTGGGGACTTTGGCTTCTAGGAGAGAGAGGCTGAAGATGTCAGTAAATAGCTCAGTCAGCCGGTACGCACCGGATCTAAGTACACAGCAGGGGACTCTGTCTGGGCCAGTCGCTTTCCTAATATTGTCCCCCAGGATAACCAATCTGACATCTGTAGCGCTGATGAAGAGAACAGGTGCATCCAGGGCTGTGGGGCAGGTGACACCACGCAGCTGGAAATTTGCTTGAACCAAGCACAGAAAACATCAACTGCATCAGGGACGGATGCCTTTGTCTGCTATCTTGCTCTGCTTCATTTTGTATGCAGGTGTCTTGTTCAGGCCTTGCCACAGGCAACAGAGTCCATGTGGTTCGTTTGGGCATCTAACTTTGTCCAGTCCTGCCTCTTGGCATCTCCAATGGCTTTGCGGAGGTCATATCTGTATTTTCTGTATAGGTACAGGTCATCCAACTTGAAAGCTGCACACCTGGTCTTCAGTAGGGAGTGGATTTCCCTGTTCAAAGGTTTCTAGTTGGGGAACACCTGGATTGATTGCTTGGCATGCAGTCCCCCACGCATTTGCCAATGAGGTCCATGACACTGGTGGCGTACACGTCTAGGTTTCCTGCTGAGTCTTTGAATATGATCCAGTCCATCAATTCCAAGCAGTCCCAGACACGCTCTTCCACTGCCCCAAAGCAGCTCTATATTTCTTTCTGCGAAGGATCCTTCTGTTTTAGGTTCTGCTTGTAATTTGGGAGGACACTATTCTACATGTGACTTTGGTTTTATTGAAACAATCGAGAAACAGAATGTAAATGCCAATGTCAATGAGATGAATGTGTAAATATACTTCTTGAAGGAATATACTCGCAAAATAGAATTGAGTCAACAAAAATCAAAACCAGACATTGCTGGAAAAGCTCAGCAGGTCTACCAACAGCTGTGCAGAGAAAGCAGAGTTCAAGTTTTGGGTCCAGCGACTTCAGAACATAAATGAAATAAAATTGGACCAGAGGAATACAAATATGACACCGTCATTTATGAAAAAGGCAAAGGATAACCCAAGAAACTACAGACCTGTCAGCTTGAAGTCAATAGTGGGAAAATGATGGAAGCCATAATATGGGATGAGGTAAAATACCAGCAAGCTACACACGGTCAGGAACGAGATCACATATCCAGAGTGAGACACAGACCGAGTATATAGTTGAAGAAATTTGGAGGCAATGAGGGAATTTGGTGCAGAGTGCGTTGTAGCTTGCTTTTTTGGTTCATTGTTTGTAAAGTCTTTTTACTAGATAAACTATAGCCCAGGATCAGGGGCCCAGCACAAAATGAAGTGTGATATCACAGGTAAAGCATGCTGTCATTGGTTGGTAACAGCTTCCAATTTGACTACCTATTATAGGTTGCTTTCAGATTGAAGGTAATTGGGGAAATATTTACAGGTTACAAACTAAAAGAGCAGTAGTAACTTTTAAATATCATAATAAGAACTATAAAATAGAAATGCAGGGCAACTGATGTGCTGTGCTTGCATGAAATGGGGAGCTGGTGTACACCATTGTGGCTCATAGTTACCACATCTGGAGCAAGTATCGGTTACTTGAGGAATACCTGCTCAGAGTTGATGAGCTGGAGTCTGAGCTGTGAACACCATGACACATCAGGGATGAGGAGAGTTACCTCAATGCTGTGTTTCAGGAGGCAGTCACACACCTTAGAGGAACCACTTCAAATTCAGTAGGTAGCCAAGGACAGAAGGGTGTGACTAAAAGCGAGGCAAGTAGAGGAATCCAGGAGGTAGCACTGCAGGAACAGGTTTGAGATGTTTTGTTCCTTGTGTGGATGAGAGCAGGGGCTGTAGGGAGGATGAGCAAACTGACCATATCAGTGGTACAGTAAGCCATTCAAGAAGGAGGAGAAAAGAGAAATGTAGTCATAATTGGGGACACTGTAGTCAGGACCAAGAATCCTGAAGGTTGTGTTGCCTGCCTGGTGCCCAGGTTCAGGATAACAAATCCGGGCTGCAAAGAAACTGGAGTGGAAGTGGAAAATCCAGTTGATGTGGTGCACATAGGTACCAAAGATACAGGTAGAATGAGGTTCTGCTGAGAGAATGTGAGTAGCTAGGGGCTAAATTGAAAAGCTGAAGCGATAAAGTAATAGTCTCTGGATTACTACCTAAGCTACGAGCTAATTGGCACTGGGTGAACAAAATTAAAGAGGTAAATACAAGGCTCAAAGATTGGTATGGGAGAAACAGATAATGCATAGCCAGGGCTGTCAATATGGCTTTAAACTATATAATGGAGAGGGAGGTGTTAGTTGCATGGCAATTATTGAAAATAGTTAAAAGTGGGGGAGAGCTTAGCAAAGGTTATGACAGTTTCCAGAACAAGTAATAGGACAGAGTATGGAAAGGTTCAGAAATCTAATTTCAGACACAGCTGATAAGGGAACAGTTATGTGGAGGGAGGAAGACAAGACAGTGCTAAGGGTGTTGTACTTATATGCACATAGTATATGAAGCACAGTAAATCAGCTTGTAGAAAATAAAAATCGAAAGAACTGCAGACACAAAAGCAGAAGTTGCTAGCAAAGCTCAGCAGGTCTGGCAGCATTTGTGAGGAGAAATCAAAGGTAACATTTTGGGTCCAGTGATCCTTCTTTGAAATTGGTGGGTACAATAATGCTGAGTATCTCAGAGATGTGGCTGTAGAGCTGAAAACGAAATATCCAGAGAAACACTTACCAAAATGACAGGCAGATGGACAGAGGTAACTTGTTAGTAAGAAATTAAATTAACATCAATAACAAGAAGTGAGACAGAATTGAAAGGCATAGAATCTGTGCGGGTAGAGTTAAGAAACCACAAAGGCAAAAAGACCTTGATGGGAGTTGTGTGCAGACCTCCTAGCAGTAGTCAGGGTGTGCGACAAAATAAATCAGTAAATAGAAGAGGTATGTACGAAAGCACTATAACAATAATCATGGGGGACTTCAATATGCAAGCAGACTGGGAAAATCAGGTCAGTAGCAGAACCATATAGGGAATTTGTGAAATACCTATGAGATAGTGTCTTGGTGCAGCTTGTGGTAGAGCCCAGAACAGGCAATTCTGGACCTGGTGACGTGTAATGAAACAGACTGGATCAGGGAAGCTTAAAGTGAAGAAACAGGAGTTGGGAGGTCATGTTGCAGCTGTACAGGACATTGGTTAGGCCACTGTTGGAATATTGCGTGCAATTCTCGTCTCCTTCCTATTGGAAAGATGTTGTGAAACTTGAAAGGGTTCTGGAAAGATTTACAAGGATGTTGCCAGGGTTGGAGGATTTGAGCTCAGGGAGAGGCTGAACAGGCTAGGGCTGTTTTCCCTGGAGAGTCGGAGGCTGAGGGGTGACCTTATAGGAGGTTTACAAAATTATGAGGGGCATGCATAGGATAAATAGACAAAGTCTTTTCCTGGGGTCGGGGAGTCCAGAACGAGAGGGCATAGGTTTAGGGTGAGAGGGGAAAGATATAAGAGAGACCTCAGGGGCAACGTTTTCATGCAGAGGGTGGTACGTGTATGGAATGAGCTGCCAGCGGATGTGGTGGAGGCTGTACAATTGTAACATTTAAGAGGCATTTCGATGGATAGATGAATAGGAAGGGTTTGGAGGGATATGGGCCAGGTGCTGGCAGGTGGGACTAGATTCGGTCGACATGGACGGGTTGGACCGAAGGGTCTGTTTCCATGCTGTACACCCCTAGGGGTGGTGACCATAGTAATGGTACAATTCATGCTACAGTTTGCGAGGGAGAAGTTTGAATCAGATGTAATGGTATTACAATTGAGCAAAGATAATTATAAAGACAGATGGGAGGAGTGGAAAGTTAAATGGAAGGGGAGCCTAGCAGGGAAGTCAGTGGAGATCAGTGGCAGGAGTTCTGGAGGTAATTCAGGATGCATAACAGATCAAAGGAAGAAGAAACATATTCAGAGGAGGAAGATGCAACCACGGCTGACAAGGGAGGTCAACGATAGCATAAAAGCAAAACAGAAAGCATACGATGTGGTCAAGATCAATGGGAAGCTTTAATAAAAAAAGCCAGCAGAAGCAACAAAAATAAAAATCAATGAAGGGGTGGAGGTAGATGATGAAATAGGAGGGCAAGCTAGCTAGCAATATAAAAGAACATTGAGAGAGTTCTTTTGAAATAAATAAAAGATAACAGTGAGGCAAGAGTGGACATTGGACTGGTGGACAAAGTTGCTGGAGAAATAGTAATGGGAACAAAGAAACAGTGGAGGAATTAGTACATAGTTTGCATCAGTCCTCACAGTGGAAGAACCAGTAGCACACCAAAACTTCAAGGGAACAGAGGTAAGTGAAGTGGCCATCATTAAGTGCTGAGGAAGCTGAATAGATAGGCTGAAATGGACAGACTACATCCTAGAGTTCTGAAGGAGAAAACTGAGGAGATTTATAGAGGAATTGGTAATGATCTTTCAGGAATCATGGCAGTCAGGGAGGGTAAGACGACTTGTAAATGGCTAACGTAATACTCCTGTTTAAGAAGGGAGACAGACAGAAGACAGGACACTAAACATCGGTTAGCATGATCTCAGTCATTCGTAAGATTTTAAGAGTTCATTATTAAGGACTCAAAGGCCTGGACAGAGTGGGCACAGAGAAGACATTTCAACTAGGAGGGGAGACTAGGACCCGAGGGCACAGTCTCAGCGTGAGGGGATAACCCTTTAGAACTGAGAATGAGGAGAAATTTCTTTCGCTAGAAGGTGGTGAATCTGGGAACTCATTGGCACAAGAGGGCTGTGGACACCAAGTTATTGAATGTATTGAAGACAGAGACAGTTAAACTCTTGGTTAGTAAGGGAATCATGGTTTACGGGGAGAAGGCAGTAGAATGGGATAGAGAAACATATAAGCCATGCTCGAATGTTGGAGCAGACTTAGAGTCTGAGAGATGTACAGCATGGGAACACACCCTTCGGTCCAACTCGTCCATGCCGACCAGATATCCCAAGCCAATGTAGTCCCACCTGCCAGCACCTGGCCCATATCCCTCCAAACACTTCCCATTCACATACCCATCCAGATGCCTTTAAAATGTTGCAATTGTACCAGCCTCCACCACTTCCTCTGGCAGCTTATTCCATACACATACCAAATGGCCTAATTCTGCTTCTTTATCTTACAGCCAACACTTTGAAAAAAAGGTTAATGCTCGACAGTCAACATTGCTTGTCAAGGGCAAGACATGTCTGACAAATTTGAGTTTTTTTGATCAAGTGGATGAGGGTAGTGTGGTGGATGCCAAATATTTGGACTTTCAAAAAGAATTTGGTATGGTGCCATGTGGCAGGCTAGTTAGCAAATTAGACATGTTTGGGTAGAATGGATTAGAAATTTGGCTAAAAGTTAGGAGATGAAGCCAGGTATAGATGGGCATTTCTCAGATTGGAGACAAGTTGTATGTGCTGTTCCCTAGGGATCAATGTTGGGATACTTGCTTTTTCTAATTTATACAGATGATTTAGAGATGGGTGTTGAGCACAAAAGTCTCTAAATTTACAGATATGCTAACCTTGGAGAATCGTGAAATAGACACAGTGACTTCAGGAGGGCACTGACAAGTTGGCCAAGTAGGCAGACAATTAGCAGATGAATTTCAATATAGAAAAGTGAGATGTAATGCATTTTGGTGGAAGAAACACAGCCAATACAGGCTCAATGGTACAACTTTGAAGGCAGCACAGGAGCAGAGGGACCATGGGGTGCACATACATGATTTTGCTGATGGTGGCCAAGAAAATTCAAACAGTTAAGGCGGCTCATAGGATCTTTGGATTTATGAACAGAGATGCTGAGAATAAAGGGAAGGAAATGAAGCTACACCATCACAAATCATCTGTCAGGCTACACTGGGATTACTGTGTTCAATTCTGTGCATGCCGTTTTAGGATGAATGCTAAAGTTCCAGAAAGAGTGCAAAGGAGATTGCTCGAATGATACCAGCAATGAGGGATTTTAGATACAAGGAAAGATTAGAGAAATTGGACTTATTCTCTTTGCAGTGGAGAAGATTAAGGGATGGCTTAATTGAGTCACTCAAAATTACGAACAATTTTGACAGGGTAAAGAGGAGACTAGAACATAGGACATACAACAGTACAGCACAGTATAGGCCCTTCGGCCCACAATGTTGTGCTGAGCATTTATCTTAATCTAAGATTAGTATGTGTTTGTTCAGCAGTCACTTATATGTCCCTAATGTTTTTGTATTTATTGGTTTGTCTGTAACTTGGGGGTCACAGTTTCAAAAATGTCAGCAAGAGTACGTGGAGTGAGGTAAGCAGAAACTTCATTATTCAGAGATTTCTCAGGATTTAGAATGAGTTGCCTGGGGAAGTGGAGGAGGCGGACTCCATAGGAGGTTTCAAAAGAGCTGGGAGATTTTGAAGTGATGAATTTAGAGAGTTGCAGAGAGAGGGCTGCTAACTGGGATGATCTGGGAAGTTCTTTCAGGAGCTGGGACCGTCACGGTGGGTAAAATGGCCTCCTTCAGTACTTTAAAATTCTATGATTCAGTAAAAAGTATGCAAGATGTTCACTGCACAGTACTATGCCCAGTCATCACAAAGGTTCTTGCAGATCAGTGTCAATACACAATCTTACTCCACAGTAACCTGAAACAATGGTTCAAAAAGGGAGAATGAGAGATGGAGAGTGCAAGCATAAGAGAAAAGAAAAAAATAGAACATAGAAGAATACAGTGCAGTACAGGCCCTTCGGCCCTCTATGTTGCGCCAATCCAAGCCCACCTAACCTACACTCGCCCACTATCCTCCATATGCCTATTCAATGCCCGCTTAAATGCCCATGATGAGGGAGAGTCCACCACTGCTACTGGCAGGGCATTCCATGAACTCACGATTCGCTGAGTAAAGAACCTACCCCTAACATCTGTCCTATACCTACCCCCACTTAATTTAAAGCTATGCCCCCTCGTAATAGCTGACTCTATACGTGGAAAAAGATTCTCACTGTCGACCCTATCTAAACCCCTAATCATCTTGTACACCTCTATCAAGTCACCCCTAAACCTTCTTTTCTCTAATGAAAACAACCCGAAGTGCCTCAGCCTTTCCTCATACGATCTTTCTACCATACCAGGCAACATCCTGGTAAACCTCCTCTGCACCCGTTCCAGTGCCTCCACATCCTTCCTATAGTATGGCAAACAAAACTTTACACAATACTCCAGATGCGGCCACACCAGAGTCTTATACAACAGCAACATGACCTCCGTACTCCAGAACTCAATTCCTCTACCAGTAAAAGCCAGTACGCCATATGCCTTCTTCACCGCACTATTTACCTGGGTGGCAACTTTCAAAGATCTGTGTACATGGACACCAAGATCCCTCTGCTCATGCACACTACCAAGTACCCGACCATTAGCCCAGTACCCCATCTTTTTGTTACTCTTACCAAAGTGAATCACCTCACACTTAGCTACATTGAACTCCATTTGTCACCTTTCTGCCCAGTTCTGCAGCTTATCTATATCCCGCTGTAACCTGCCACGTCTTTCCTCACTGTCTACAACTCCTCCGACTTTCGTATCATCCGCAAACTTGCTCACCCAACCTTCTAGCCCCTCCTCCAGGTCATTTATAAAAATGACAAACAGCAATGGTCCCAAAACAGATCCTTGCGGAACACCGCTAGTGACGGCACTCCAAGATGAACCTTTGCCATCAACTACTACCCTCTGCCTTCTTCCGGCCAGCCAACTCCTAATCCAAACCTCCAACTCACCTTCAATGCCATACCTCCGTATTTTTTGCAGTAGTCTACCATGGGGAACCTTATCAAACGCCTTACTAAAATCCATATACACCACATCTACCGCTTTACCCTCGTCCACCTCCTTAGTCACCTTCTCAAAGAATTCAATAAGGTTTGTGAGGCACGACCTGCCCTTCACAAAACCATGCTGACTATCCTTGATCACATTATTCCTATCCAGATGTTCATAAATCCTATCCCTTACAATTCTCTCTAAGATTTTGCCCACAACAGAAGTGAGACTCACCGGCCTACAGTTACTAGGCTTATCCCTACTCCCCTTCTTCAACAAGGGAACCACATTTGCTAGCCTCCAATCTTCTGGCACTACTCCTGTAGACAACGAGGACATAAAAATCAAGGCCAATGGCTCTGCAATCTCCTCCCTTGCTTCCCAGAGAATCCTAGGATAAATGCCATATTTTCACCCTTTCCAGAATTTCCAACACCTCTTCTCGACATACCTCAAAGCCATCCATTCTACTTAATTGTGACTCAGTATTCACATTGACAACAATGTCCTGTTCCTGATTGAATACTGACGAAAAGTATTCATTCAGTGTCTCCCCAATCTCTTCAGCCTCCACACGCAACTTCCCACTACTATCCTTGACTGGACCTATTCCTACCCTAGTCATTCTTTTATTCCTGACATACCTATAGAAAGCCTTACCGAGTTTTCCCTAATCCTACCAACTAAGGACCTTTCATGTCCCCTCCTTGCTGCTCTTAACTCTCTCTTCAGATCCTTCCTGGCTACCTTATAACTCTCAATCGCCCCAATTGAACCTTCACGCCTCATCTTTACATAGGCCGCCCTCTTCCATTTAACAAGGGATTCCAATTCCTTATTAAACCACGGCTCCCTCACACGACCCTTTTCTCCCTGCCTGACAAGCTCCACATATCAATTACGCCCTTGCCTTGAAGCTTACTTTTCCAAGCCACACATCCTAAGTCATGCCTCACCGCATCATAATTTCCCTGCCTCCAGCTATAACTCTTGCCCTGTAGTGCACACTTATCCCTCTCCATCACTAGAGTAAAAGTCACCGAATTGTGGTCACTGTCCCCAAAGTGCTCACCTACCTCTAATTCTAACACCTGGCCTGGTTCATTACCCAGAACCAAATCCAGTATGGCCTCACCTCTTGTTGGCCTGTCTACATATTGTGTCAGGAAACCTTCCTGCACATATTGGACAAACACTGACCCATCTAACGAACTTGAGCTATAGCTTTCCCAATCAATATCAGGAAAGTTAAAGTCCCCCATAACAACCACCCTATTACTTTCACTCTTCTCTTGAATCATCCTTGCAATCCTTTCTTCTACATTTCTAGGACTATTAGGAGGCCTGTAAAAAACTCCTAACAGAGTGAGCTCACCTTTCCTATTCCTAACCTCAGCCCAAACTACCTCAGATGGCGAGTCTTCATCCATCGTCCTTTCCACAGCTGTAATACTATCTTTGACAAGCAATGCCACACCTCCCCCTCTTTTACCCCCACCTTTGACCCTACTAAAACATTTAAACCCTGGGACCTGCAACAGCCAATCCTGTCCCTGTTCTACCCATGTCTCCGTAATAGCCACAACATCGAAGTCCCAGGTACCAACCCACGCTGCAAATGAGGAAGGAGCGAGTGTAAGACAGAGTGCATGGGGTTGAGAGCATGACAGCGCACACGCGTTAGTCAGCTTGAGAAGGGTATATTAGAAGGCACAATCTTTCTTCATTTATCTAAGATTAGAATATCTAACAATCATTTTTGACACAAAAATCAAACTCAATGCATCAGCTCCATCCCTCCCTAGTGCTTCAGTCATCTGCAGAGTGCTGCTAAAATATATGCATTGAGCTTATTTTTTCTATCAAGTACAGGAATTCAAGGAGAGCTGAAACACCTGCGAAATCAGTGGTGCAATACTCAGTTACCATTGTCTGCACCTTATCGTGCAAAATATACAGGCAGCCCCTAGGCGATGACAGATTTCATTCAGAAGCCCGTTTGTATGCAAGTTGGAATACATTGCAGGATAACAAAGAATTTTTTCTTAAGTACAAGAAATATTTGTATGTCAGATCTTTAAAAGTACACTCCTGTATGAGGTTACAGTTGTAAGTACAGGCATTTTTGATTAGACATTTTAAATCTGCATCTTATTCAACTTCAGATCGAGACAGAAAATTACCCTGAGCCCTCAATTTCATTACCTGCAAACTGTAACAATGTGCGAAACTTTGATCACCTCCAGAGAAAATTCTTTTAACATAATAATTGTTTTTGGCATCTAGAACAATGGAAACAAGTTATTAGGTTGTGCCATTTGCTCTAATATTGAATAATGTTGCATGCATTTATATTCTCAATAGAAAGGACTACTATATTCAGGAGCATAGCTAATCACAAATGGTTTATTATTATTGAAATCATTTACATTGCCTGCTCATATTTTAATATAATACAGTTAGGATATTATTTTAGCATAACACATGAGGACAGAGCAGTAGATGTGATCGATATGGACTTCAGTAAGGCTTTCGACAAGGTTCCCCATGGGAGACTGGAGAGCAAAGTTAGGAATACAGGGAGAACTTGCCATTTGGATACAGAACTGGCTCAAAGGTAGAAGAGTGGAGAATTCTTTTTCAGACAGGAGGCCCGTGACCAGTGGAGTGCCACAAGGATCAGTGCTGGGTCCTCTACTTTTCATCATTTATATAAATGATTTGGATGTGAGCATAAGAGGTATAGTTAGTAGGTATGCTGATGACACCAAAATTGGAGGTGTACTGGACAGCGAAGAAGGTTACCTCAGATTATAACGGAATCTTGATCAGGTTGGCCAATGGGCTGAGAAGTGGCAGATCGAGTTTAATGTGAGGTGCTGCATTTTTGGAAAGCAAATCTTAACAGGAATTATACACTTAATGGTAAGGTCCTGGGGAGTGTTGCTGAACAAAGACACCTTGAAGTGCAGGTTCATAGCTCCTTGAAAGTGGAGTTGCAGGTAGATAGGATAGTGAAGGCAGCGATTGGTATATTTTCCTTTATTGGTCAGAGTATTGAGTACAGGAGTTGGGAGCTGAAAATGTGTTGGTGGAAAAGCGCAGCAGGTCAGGCAGCATCCAAGGAACAGGAGAATCGACGTTTCGGGCATAAGCCCTTCTTCAGGAATGAGGAAAGTGTGTCCAGCAGGCTAAGATAAAAGGTAGGGAGAAGGGACTTGGGGGAGGGGCATTGGAATTGCGATAGGTGGAGGGAGGTCAAGGTGAGGGTGATAGGCTGGAGTGGGGTGGGGGCGGAGAGGTCAGGAAGAATACAGGAGTTGGGAGGTCATGTTGCGGCTGTACAGGACATTGGTTAGGACACTGTTGGAATATTGCGTGCAATTTTGGGCTCCTCCTTATCAGAGAGATGTTGTGAAACTTGAAAGGGTTCAGAAAAGATTTACAAGGATGTTGCCAAGGTTGGAGGATTTGAGCTATAGGGAGAGGTTGAATAGGCCGGGGCTGATTCCCTGGAGCGTCGGAGGCTGAGGGGTGACCTTACAGAGGTTTACAAAGTCACAAGGGGCATACGTAGGATAAACAGACAAAGTCTTTTCCCTGGGGTGGGGAGTACAGAGGGCATAGGTTTAGGGTGAGAGGGGAAAGATATAAAAAAGAACTAAGAGGCAACATTTTCACTGAGGCTGGTACGTGTATAGAATGAGCTGCTAGAGGAAATGGTGGAGGCTAGTACAATTGCAATATTTAAGAGGCATCTGGATGGGTATATGAATAGGGAGGGTTTGGAGGGATATGGACCAGGTGCTGGCAAGTGGGACTAGATTGGGTTGGGATATCTGGTCGGCATGGACGAGTTGGACTGAAGGGTCTGTTTCCATGCTGCACATCTCTATGACTATGTCTGAGCAGAGCTTTGGAAACAAATAACTGCATTTTAAATCTTTTGCGAGTTGAAGTAGTCATTACTGGAATGGAAATTCAACAGAGCTTGCTTAAGAAGTTTAACAGTATATCTCTAGATTTACATCGAGCTTGGAGTTAGTCGACTGCAGCAACTTAGAAAGACATTAACGGAAGTCAATAGTATTAGAATCACATTCAAGTTAAAAGAAATCCAGTCATTAGAACTCAGAACAGAGCACTACTGAGATTGGTGATTCAAAATAAGTCATGAAATTTTACAGAAATTCCACAGAATTTAAATTTTTATATATAAGGTGTACATATACTGACACCTACTGATAATTGGTAAAAATTGTCCACCATGAGGAACCCATGCTCCTTTCACCGCACAGGGGCTTTTTCTGTTACTTGTAGACCCATTTCCCAGTTGGCCATTTCCTCCAAGACCAAATGAATACACCTTTCCAGATGAGGTAACAAATGCTAGTGTGTGCTGCCTTTTACAAAAAGAAGATAATATTGAAGTCAATTCCTTTTTAAGCCACAATATGTAAAACTATAGATCTTTGTCAGGGCCAATGATTTGCAAGAATTTTTGCTGGACAGAACTTCAGAATATTTGCCAGTACTCTGAACATCAATTTTATCAACACTCCTTCAAAATAAACATTTCAAAAGCACACAGAATTATAATAATCCTAAAACACTGACAAATTCCACAGGAGATTGAGGTGTGGGTGGTAAAGATCATTTTCACTGTCTGGGCTGCAAAATGTTTGAGGAGACTATCCAACATTTTGCACAACCGACTTTAATCTTCCTCCAAATAGAGTTATACTGTAAACGGAAGAATCTTGGGAAAGGTTTATGTGCAGAGAGATCTGGGAGTTCAGGTTCATTGTACTCTGAAAGTGGCTACACAGGTGGATAGAGTGGTCACGAAGGCGTATGGTATACTCGCTGTCATTGGACGGGTATCGAATATAGAAGCTGGCTGGTCATGTTAAATTATACAAGACTTTGATTCGGCTGCATTTAGAACATGGTGTACAGTTCTAGTCGCCACATTACCAAAAGGATGTGGATGCTTTGGAAAGGGTGCAGAGAAGGTTTATGAGGATGTTGCCTGGTATGGAAGGTGCTAGTTATAAAGAGAGGTTGAGTAGGTTAGCATTGTTTTCATTAGAGAAAAGGAGATTGAGGTCTACAAAATCATGAAAGGTATAGACAGGGTAGATAGAGATAAGCTTTTTCCCAGGGTGAGGGTTTCAATAACGAGAGGTCACTCATTCAAGGTAAGAGGTGAAAAGTTTAAAGGGGTATATACACACAGTATGTACTTTATACAGAGGGTGGTAGGTGCCTGGAATGCTTTGCCAGGAGAGGTAGCAGAGGCAGGCACGGTAGATTCATTTAAAGGTGCCTCTGGACAGATGGCGAGCGGAGGGATACAGATCCATAAGATTTGGATGATAGGTTTAGACAGTGGATTTGGATTAGCTCAGGCTTGGAGTGCCGAAGGGCCTGTTACTGGGCTGTAAATTTTCTTTGTTCTTTGTTCAAAATCAGTTGACTGCCAATTTGATTAGGTTAGTCACATTTTACTCGGCTACTGGATGCAGGTTTGCTTGCTGAGCTGGAAGGTTCATTTCCAGATGTTTCGTTACCCTACCAGGTAACATCTTCAGTGGGCTTCCAGGCGAAGCACTGCTGATAATTCCTGCTTTCTATTTATATGTTTGGGTTTCTTTGGGTTGGTGATGTCGTTTCCTGTTCTTTTTCTCAGGGGATGGTAGATGGGGTCTAACTCGATGTGTTGTTGATAGAGTTCCAGTTGGAATGCTGTGCTTCTAGGAATTCTCGAGCATGACTCTGTTTGACTTGTCTTAGGATGGTTGTGTTGCCCCAGTCGAAGTGGTGTCCTTCCTCATCCGTATGTGAGGATACTAGTGAGAGAGGGTCATGTAGTTTTGTGGCTAGTTGATGTTCAGGTATCCTGGTGCACAGTTTTCTGCCTGCTTGTCCAATGTTGTATTTGTTACAGTCCTTGCACGGTATATTGTAAATGACATTAGTTTTGCTTGCTGTCTGTGTGGGGTAATTCAAGTTCATTAGTTGCTGTTTTCGTGTGTTGGTGGGTTTGTGGGCTACCATGATGCCAAGGGGTCTGCATAGTCTGGCAGTCATTTCCGAGATGTCTTTGATGTAGGGGAGAGTGGCTAGTGTTTCTGGACATCCTTACATACAGATAAGGAAGGACACTGCTTCGACTGGGACAACATATCCATCCTAAGACAAGCCAAACAGAGATATGCATGAGAATTCCTAAAAACACGGCATTCCTACCGGAACTCTATCAACAAACACAGAGTTGGACCCCATCTACCATCCCGAGAAAAGGAACAGGAAGTGACTTCACCACAGGAAGTATCACCACCACAGGAAATGACATCACCAATCCAAAGACACCCAAACATATAAATAGAAAGCAGGAATTATCAGCAGTGCTTCGAATGGAGGCCCACTGAAGATGTTACCTAGTAGGGTGACAAAACAACTGGAAATGAACCTTCCAGCTCAGCGAGCAAACTTACATCCAGTACCTCAACCTGAGCTATAAATCATCTCAAAACTCGTTACTAGGCTACTGTCGAGTCAATGAGGGTGTCTGAAACCCTCATGGCAGCTAGCCTTTCATCTGCTCAAAATGCCCAAAGTACAGCTTAAGAATTTAATACTGAAGTGAACTGTAGCAGGGAAGTAGGCAAAACAATTTAACAAATAATACTCAGAACATTTTCACCATGATGACATCATGTGACTAGTTGAATGGCCAATATCAACATGATGGTCCAACTCTATCATAACTGAACTTCAAGAAAGATGTACATAACTGCATGAATAAAATAAATAGGAAAAGCTTGGTTCTGGTAAGATATCTGGGAAACTGAAGCACAAAACTGTAGATCTGTCTAGGGAAGCTCCATCAGGTTTTGTTGGAAAATGCAAAGCAGTAGATTTTCTCAAGAATATTCTTAACTGCTGGATTTGTGACCCAGAAGAAAAACTGTTTCTTCAACTCTTTCTGGCTTTCAAAATCAAACAGAAACAGAATGATGCAGTGCTAGCATCTGCAAGTATCATGTAATTTTTCCTGCTCCAGTATATAAACTTGACTAAAAAAGGTTTAGCAAAATCAAATTAAGTTCAATACACTATGCCATCTAACAAAACGGGATACCAACCTTCCACATGCAATCTGTGTTATTACATATCCCATCAATTCAAAGACTTTTCTTGGATTTATTTCATGATTTGTGCTGTTATGCCCCAATTGGCCATAGCCTCCAGCACCAAATGTAAATACTCCACCTTCCTGCAGGCAAATATATTTGAATTACAATTACAGGTGAACCAGTAGCAATCAATCATAAGAAAAAAGCTGAACAGTCCCTTGAATCAATTCCTTCATTCAAAAGATGCTAGCGATGACATACCTAAACTCAAATTTGCTGCCCTATTCTCTGTTCCCAGTTTTAAAACCCCAAGTTTATAAATAAGATTCAGTCTTAGGATATGGGTCTTGCTGGCCAGCGTTTATTGGCCATCCTTAAAAGCTCTTCGGAAAGTGAGTTGTGTTATTGAATTGCTGCATTCTTTTGGTGTGCCCAGTGCTGTTTGGGAAAGAGTTCCAGGACTTTGACCCAGAGAGAGGAAAGAAACAGCAATATATTTCCATGTCAGGAGGGTGAGTGATTTGGATGAGAATCTACAGGTAATTGTGTTCTCTTGCATTCTTGCCCTTGTTCTTATAGATGGAAGTGGTCATGGGTTTTGTGAGCACTGCCTCGGGAGCCTTGGCAAATGTCTACAGTGCATTTTATAGATGGCACACTGTTGCCACAAAACATTAGTGATATAGGGAGTGAATGTTTGGGAATATGGTGCTAATAAAGCAGGTTGCTTTGTTCTTGATGACGTCAAGCTTGAGTGTGACCGGAGCTCTACTTCTCCAAGCAAATGGGGAGTATTGTATCACACATCCCGACTTGCTTGTAGATGGTGTAAATGTTTTGGGGGAGTCAGAAGGTTTAGTTACTCACTGCAGGATTCCTAGCTTCTGACTGCCCTGTAGCCACAGTATTTAAATTTAAATGGTGCGTACAGTTTTGTTTTTGGCCTATGGTAACCCAAAGGATACTGATTTTGGGGGATTCAGCAATCGTAATATCATTAAGTGCCAAGGGGTGATAGCCAAATTCTCTCGGAGGAGGTTATTGCCTTGCACTTATGTGGTAGGAATGTTACTTGCCATTTGTCAGTCCAAGCCTATATTCCATCAAGGTCTTATTGCATTTGGACAGGGACTGCTTCAGCGGTGATCTCAACTTTGAATATGCAGAGCAACTGAGCTCCCATTGCCCTCACGAGTAGAAAATTGCAATAGACTCTTCGAGTGAACAGTATCATTGAACTAAAATGTAGGAGCAGGAATAGGTCATTCAGTCCTTGAGTTTCTTCATTCAATGAGATGACTGATCTCCAACAACTTCAATACTGACCTCCCTTCCTCCTTGCATCACATCCTCCCTCCACCGCCACCAATCTGTTAGACTCTTGGTTAATCTGTCAATTTCAGATTCAAAATTAAAAGTCAGCTCAGCATAAAATGCTGTTTTCAGAAGAGCTTTGCAAAGTTCCATCAAGCTTTGCATGGAACAGTTCTTTCTAACTTCATCCCAAAAGACCTGGTGCTAAATTTTAGATCGATCATCCTAACCAGAGACTCCCTAGCCAACATATCTGGTTTTTCTTTAACTACTCAAAGTGCCAATTACAGCTACTCCTCAAGCAACTGCTATGTAACATCCACCATTTCATTATGCAGACTTCAACCTTAACCCTTCAAACTCCTCCGCTGCCCTCAACTTTTCTCTCCAGAAGAAATCTCTGTTCAGCTTTTCAGCTCCAATCAGATGGCTAGCATTCTTTTCTAAATTTCACCTTTTACTGCAAAATATTCTTATCCTGTTTATTACATTTGAGAGTCCAGTCCCTCACCAACATGGTAGACTCTTAAGTGCCTTATCATACCAATGAACTTGTCATTTAATCCTATTTATTTGCACATTATTTTAGTCTATCAAGTAACAGCTACATATTAACAGTATGATGGCCATTCAAGTCTTTAAACAAAACATTTGTGGAATTTGTGCTTCACTGGTAAGCCAGCAAAAACCTTTATTGTCAATCCCTAATTGTTCTCAAAATGTTCGGGATGAGCTGCCTTTTTGAATACTTCGGTCCAAAATGGGTGTATATCCATTTTGGATATAGGTTTGCTCGTTGAGCTGAAAAGTTCATTTCCAAACGTTTCATTACCTTATTAGGTAACATCTTCAGTGGACCTCATGCAAAGCAATGCTGAAAATTCCTGCTTTCTATTTAGATGTTTGGGTTTCTTTGGGTTGGTGATGTCATTTCCTGTGAAGTCACTTCCTGTTCCTTTTCTCAGGGGGTGGTTGATGGAGTCTAACTCGATGTGTTTGTTGATAGGGTTCCAGTTGGAATGCCATGCTTCTAGGAATTCTCGTGTGAATCTCTGTTTGGTTTGTCCTAGGATGGTTATGTTGTCCCAGTCGAAGTGGTGTCCTTCCTTATCTGTATGTGAGGATACTAGTCAGAGCGGGTCACATCTTTTTGTAGCTAGTTGGTGTTCATGTACCCTGGTGGCTAGTTTTCTGCCTGTTTGTCCAATGTAGTATTTGTTACAGTCCTTGCACGGTATTTTGTAAATGACGTTAGTTTTGTTCATTGTCTGTATTGGGTCTTTCAAGTTCGTTAGCTGCTGTTTTAGTGTGTTGGTCGGTTTGTGGGCTACCATGATGCCAAGGGGTCTGTGCAGTCTGGCAGTCATTTCAGAGATGTCTTTGATGCAGGGCAGAGTGGCTAGGGTTTCTGGACTTGTTTTGTCTGCTTGTTTGGGTTTGTTGCTGAGAAATCAGCAGACTGTGTTCATTGGGTACTCATTCTTTTTGAATACACAGTATAGGTGATTTTCTTCTGCTCTACGTAGTTCCTCTGTGTTGCAGTGTGTGGTGGCTCGTTGAAATAATGTTCTGGTGCAGCTTTGTTTGTGGGTATTGGGATGATTGCTTCTGTAGTTCAATATTTGGTCTGTTTGTGTTGTTTTTCTGTAGACGCTGGTTTGAAGTTCCCCATTGGCAGTTCGCTCCACTGTGACATCTAGAAATGGCAGTTTGTTGTTGTTTTCCTCCTCTTTAGTGAATTTTATGCCAGTAAGGGTATCCTCTAACTTGTTTTGTTATGTGATGACAAAGGTGTCATCCACGTAGCGGACCCAGAGTTTGGGTTGGATGGTTGGCAGAGCTGTTTGCTCAAGTCTCTGCATTACTGCCTCTGCTAAGAATCCTGATATCGGAGATCCCATGGGTGTTCCATTGGTTTGTCTGTAGGTTTTGTTGAAAGTGAAGTGGGTTGGAAGACTGACTTCCAAAACATGAAACCAGATGGATCCAACACGCCATGCTTCTGCGGATTACCCAAAATTCACAAACCAGGAGCCCCCCCTTAGACCCATAGTCTCGTTACCTGGAACACCAACTTACAGATTGGCCAAGGAGCTACACAAAAGACAAACACTTAGTAGAGGACTCACACCTCTCCATCCACCCTACCCAAGAATTCCTGAAGACCAAAGACACTAAGGTAGAAGAGGATGAGATAATGGTCTCCTTTGATGTAACAGCCCTGTTTACTTCAATCAACATTAGCCTAGCTAAGGAAACACTGACTACACTATTAGAACAAGGAGATTATTATCATGCTAGTGGACCTATACCTTACCATCCACCTTGCCTTCAACAACAGGAAGTGAATTCACCACAGGAAATATCACCACAGGAAATGACATTACCAACCCAAAGAAACCCAAACATATAAATAGAAAGCAGGAATTTTCAGCATTGCTTCGCATGAGGTCCACTGAAGATGTTACCTAATAAGGTAACGAAACGTCTGAAAATGAACTTTTCAGCTCAGTGAGCAAACCTACATCCAAAACCTCAACCTGAGCTACAGATCTTCTCAAAACTCGCTGTATGTCCATCTACAGTGCTATTAGCAGGGAAATTTCAGAATTCTACATACCAGATGAATGTTCCAAGGTGGTGGATGTGATGCTGATCAAGCAGGCAGATTTAGGTGGAGTAATAAGGCAGCTATTAAGAGATATTGCCAACCTGGCCACAATGGGTATGGACAATGAAGGTTATCAGGGTATGGCAGAAAATCTTAATTACTTTATTGATCTAGAAATTTTATTACTATTCATTAGTTTTCCAATTAGTGTTGTCCACATCACTGAGAAATATCAAATCCACTTAAGCACTTTGATACTCATACGGAAATCCAACAGCAACTTTGTTCGCTTGACTTTGAAGCAGCAAATTTACAATATGTGCAAATCTATTGAAGGATATTTGATCCCTTGAGTTCGCACCAAGGTAAAATAACCCGAGCTCTACCTTTGTAAGAGCAGCAGTATGATCTTCACCACAGCAAACATAGACAATCTTCTGTGTTCGAAGAGATTTCAACAGAGCAGGAACATATCTGTCTGGGATCAAAATTGATGTTAAGTAAGAAGTTTGAACAGGATAGAGAGCTCTGCTGCATGTAATTATAATTTAGTAAATCAGAAATTTGATAATACAATACCTAATTTGAAAATTAAATCTAACATACGAGAATATACGCTACACAGAGCTTTAAATGATCTGCACCTGATCTTTGTTGCCAAACACTTCAATGTTTACTTAAATGCACTCAAATCATATTCTTGCCTACCTTAGTACAATACTGCAAGTTCTGATATTCCATGTCTTTAGGATACCGGATTGAGAAAACATCCAAGTCAAAGAACTCGAGCACAGAGTTGCTTTGAGATCTATTGCCTACACACCTATCAGTTCACTTTCAATTTGAATCAGTTCGTCAATGCCATGTGTTCAGTAATTATTAAGCTTAACTGTTTAAATCAGAATTAGTCCAACATTCAGAAACTTTGTTTTCCTTCGAAGCAGTTAGATTGATGGAGCATTTTTGTTGTTAAAAAGATATTTCTGCTCATTGATATTTATCTATCAAGTAATAAGGTTAATTGAGAATGATCTTGTGACTGTAACATGGAGGTTTACTTATGATTGATTCCAGCAGAGAAAAAAAAACAATATTCAATCGTTATCCGAGACACGCTTTAGAAATTCAGTGATTTTAGTACATGAAACAGAAAATTGGTCGGCCCTTTGAGCTTGCACCACCTGATCATGCAATTTCAGTACCCCAATTTTGCTTCTCTTCATTGTCCTTGATCCCTTTAGCTGCAAGGATCATGTTCAGCCCTTCTTGAATATATCTAATGAACTGGCCCCAACAGCTTTCTGTGGGAGAATTCCAAAGCTTCACAACTCAGTGAAGAAATTCTTCCTCACTTCAGTCCTGAATGGCTTACCCCTTATTCTTAGGTTCCTAGTTCGAGACTTCCCAACATTGGGAACATTCTTCCTGCATTTAGCCTGTCCAGTCTCATCAGAATTTTATATGTTCCTCTTAGATTCCCCCCATTCCCCCTCCCCACCACATTCTTCTAAATTCCAGTACAAACCCAGTTAACCTAGTCTTCCTTCATATGTCAGTCCTACTATCCCAGGAATCAGTCTAGTGAACATTTGCTGGACCCCTTCAATAGCAAGCATGTTCTTCCTCAGACAAGGAGACCAAAACTGCACACAATACTCAAAGTGTGGCCTCATCAATGCCTTGTTTAACTGCAGCAAGACATCCCTATTCCTATACTGATCCTCTTGCTATGACTGCCAGCATGCTATTTGCTTTCCTCACTGCCTACTGAACCTGCATGCCAACCTTCAGCGACTGTTTCGCCATGACACACAGATCTCGTTACATCTCACCTTTTTCTTAATTGCCTCAATTCAGATAATAATCTGCCTTCCTGTTTTTGCCATCACAGCTGATGACCTCAAATTTATCTACATTTGCCAAGTATCTGCCCACTCAGCCAGCCTGCCCAAGTCACCCTATAGCCTCTTAGCATGTTCCTCACTGCCATCCAGCTTAGTACTCTGCAAATTTGAAGATATTTCATTCAATTCCTTCATCCAAATTATTTAAGTATACATTTGATCACCTTTGTCCAAATTGTTAGTGTATACAATTGAACCCTGCAAAATACCACTTGTTGCTGCATGCCGCTTGTATTCCAACTCTTTGCTTCCTGTCTGCCAACCAGTTCTCTACCCATGTCAATACATTACTTCCAAAACCGTGAGCTTTAATGTTGTTTACTAATCTCTTGCGTGGAACCTTGTCAAAAGCCTTTTGAAAAATCTCGAAACACAACATCTGCGTGTCTGCGTGGGTTTCCTCCGGGTGCTCTGGTTTCCTCCCACAGTCCAAAGATGTGCAGGTCAGGTGAATTGGCCATGCCAAATTGCCCATAGTGCTAGGTGAAGGGGTAAACGTAGGGGTATGGGTGGGTTGCGCTTTGGCGGGTTGGTGTGGACTTGTTGGGCCGAAGGGCCTGTTTCCCCACTAAGTAATCTAATCTAATCTACTGATTCACCCTAGTCCACACTACTGGCCACATTCTCAAAAAATTCTGGCAGATTTGTTAAGTATGATTTCCCTTTAGTGAATCCATGCTGACTTGGACCGATTCTGTCACCACATTCCAAATAGTCAGTCATTTCAATCCTTAATGAGCAACTCCAGCATTCTCCCCACCATCGATATCAGGCTAACCGGCCTATAATTCCCTCTCCCTTTTTTAAACAAGTGGGTTTACATTAGCTACCCGCCAGTCCATTTTTCCAGAGTCTACAGAATGCTGGAAAATGATAACTAATACTTCTGCTATTTCTAGGGCTTCTTCCTGAAGTACTCTGGGATGTAGAGCATCAGGCACCAGGGACTTATCGGGTTTTAATCCCAACAATTTCCCCAATACCATTTCCTGACTAATAAGGATATCCTTCAGTTCCAGAGTGCTGGCAGGTGGGACTAGATTGGATTGGGATATCTGGTCGGCATGGACAAGTTGGACCAAAGGGTCTGTTTCTGTGCTGTATATCTCTATGACTCTGACTCTAACAGGATCTTGACTCGATGGGCCAATGGGCCAAGGAGTGGCAGATGGAGTTTAATTTAGATAAATATGAGGTGCTGCATTTTGGAAAGGCAAAGCAGGGCAGGACTTATACACTCAATGGTAAGGTCCTGGGGAATGTTGTTGAACAAAGAGACCTTGGAGTGCAGGTTCATAGTTCCTTGAAAGTAGAGTCTCAGTTGGATTGGATAGCGAAGGCAGTATTTTGCATGCTTTCTTTTATTGGTGAGAACATTCAGTATAGGAGTTGGGATATCATGTTGTGGCTGTACAGGACATTGGTTAGGTCACTTTTGGAATATAGTGTGCAATTCTGGTCTCCCTCCTATCAGAAGAATGTTGTGAAACTTGACAAGGTTCAGAAAAGATTTACAAGGATGTCGCCAGGGTTGGAGGGTTTGAGTTATAGGAAGAGGCTGAATAGGCTGGGGCTATTTTACCTGAAGTGTCAGAGGCTGATGGGTGATCAGGTTTATAAAATCATGAGGGGTATGGTTAGAGTAAATAGACAAGGTCTTTTCCCTGGGTTGGGGGGAATTCTAGAACTAGAAGGCATAGACTTAGGGTGAGAAGGGTAAGATTTAAAAGGGACGTAAGGGACAACCTTTTCATGCAAAGGGTGGTGCATGTATGAAATGAGCTGCCAGAGGAAGTGGAGGAGGCTGGAACAAATAACATTTAAATGGCATCTGGATGGATATATGAATAGAAAGGATTGAGAGAGATATGGGCCAAGCGCTGGCAAATGGGACTAGATTAATTCAGCATGTCTGGTCGGCGTGGACAAGTTGGACTGAAGGGTCTGTTTCTGTGCTGTACATCTCTATGTCTCTAATCTTCCTCCACTGCATTGCTACAAGGTTGGTTAGTCCAGTCAATATGCAGATAGAAATCACCCACAATAACTCCTGCATCCTTACTGTACACATCTCTAATTTCCTAAAAGATGCTATCCCATATATCATAAGACACAGTAGCAGTGGCCAGGCCATTGAGCTCATCGAGTCTGCTTGACCATTCAATCATGACTCATACGTTTCTCAACCCCATTCTTCTGCTTTCTTCCCGCAAGCCTTGACCCCCTTGATACTCAAGAACCTATCTCAGTCTTAAATATACTCATGACCTGGCCTCCACAGCTTTCCAAGGTCATTAATTTCATAAATTCCACTCTCTGGCTGCAGAAGTTTCTCCTTATCTCCTTTCTAAAACGTCTTTCCTTTACTCTAAGGCTGTGTTCTCAGGTCCTAGTCTGTCCTACCAATGGAAAGATTTTCTCAATATCTACTCTGTCCAGGCCATTCAGTATTCTGTAAACTTTAATTAGATCCCTCCTCATCTTCAGAATCTTACAGAGCCTCAGAAGTACATCCCTGCTTTTATATTCAAGTCCTCTCAAAACAAATGCTATCATTGCATTTTCCTTTTTAACTACTGACACAACCTGCAAGTTTATCTTGAGAGAATCCTGGACTAGAATTCCCAAGTCTCTTTGCACTTCAGATTTCTGAATTTTCTCTCCATTTAGAAAATAGTCCATGCCTCTATTCTTCCTATCAAAGTGCATGAGCTCACAGTTTTCCACATTGTACTCCATCTGCCACTTCTGTGCCCACACTTGACAACGCCCCAACCTCTCAACTCCTGTTTGGTGGTCTGTACATAACTCCCACCAACACTTGTTTCCCTTTGGTGTTCTGCAGCTTCACTCATGCAGATTCCATATTGTCCTCCCTTATTATTGAGTGTATCTCCTTAACCTGCAATGCTACCCCACTTCCCTTTCCTTTCCACCTATCTTTCTTCAAAGTTGAATACCCCTGGATGTTGAGCTCCCATCTTTGGTCACCTTTGAGACAGTTCTCCATTATCCCAATTACATCATATTTATTAGGAACTGTTTGTGCAGTTAATTCATCCACCTTATTATAAATGCTCCTCACATTGAGACACAGAGCCTTCAGGCTGGTTTTTTGGACATTTAGATGCTGATGAAATCATAAGGGCCTCATATGCACCCACAGGAGCAATATAAATACAAAATCCACAAGTCTAAAATGGCAGAAGGGAATATAAAAATATAACTCCCATTTCATCGGCAATCTCTTATTTCACCGGCCTTAGTTCAACACACAATAAAATCTCCATTGAGATTTCCCTCTGATTTTTCACCTATAATTCTGTCTGCTTTTATGTTTGTTGCTGATTTCTAATTACTCACCATGCTCATCATTCAAGCCAAGCTGGCCAAATTTGTTGCATCCCCAACCAAACACAGCCCCTGAGAGTGAGACTGCAAAACTGTGCGCTCCACCTGCTGCAATCTGAACAAAAGGAACACCATTTAAAGATCTAACAGGTTGCGGTGATGGCTGGTTTCCAATATCTTGACCTAATCCCAGTTGCCCATTCTTATTTTGTCCCCATGAGAAAACTTGACTTCCTGAAAGACAGTTTGCAAAAACAATTAAGAGAAAATACAATAAATTGAGAAAATTTGATACACAATAACATTTTTCTTTTTGCTGAAGCATACACTTCAGTTAAACAAGGTTACAATACTGCCATTTATTTTTCAAGTTTCAAACAATATTCTCTGATTTCTACCTGTAGCATCTGGTACTTGAAATACTTGTGGCAATGGTGCAAAAATTGAAACTAAACAAAACACTGAAGCGACTAGAAATCTGAAACAGAAACTGTTCTGAACAATCAAGAGGTCTGGCAAAATGTGTGGAGAGAGAAAATGGAGGTGATATCAAAGACTGATATTCAACTTTTCAGTGAATCAAGAGAAGCAATAAAAGCTGGCCTAGCCAGCTAAGCTCACATGCCAAACAAATATATGTTAAAAAAAAGACTGTGATAGACTTTGAACACTGAAGAAATAAGAGCAATTTTGGAATACAGTGGGAAGGTGGATTTGAAACGCATCAGCCATGGTTATTTAATGGTAGAACTACCTCACAGAGCTGAAATGTCTACTCCTGCTCTCAATGTTTCTTAACCATAAGATACTGGAGTAGAATTCGACCCATTAAATCTTCTCCACCATTTGATCATGGCGGCTTATGTGTTTCTTAAAACCAATCACCTGCCTTCTCTCCATAACCCTCGATTCCTTCAATAATCAAGAACCTATCTATCGCCGTTTTAAATATATTCAATAACTTGACCTCCATTATGGTTTTCTATGGCAATGGATTCTACAGACCCCCACCCTCTAGTTGAGGAAATTTCTCATCTCAGTTCTAAAGGCTGTGCCCTCAGGTCCTAGTCTCTCCAATGGATGCAAACATCATCTTTTTGTCCACTCTATCCAAGTCTTTCAATATCCTCTAAGTTTCAAGCAGATCCCCTTTCATCCTTCTAAACTCCATACAGTACAGACCCACAGTCCTCAACCACTCCTCACATGGCAAGTCCTTCATCGCAAGATCATTCTTGTAAACCTTCTCTGTACCCCTTCCAACACAAGCACACCCTTCCTTAGATATGGGGCCCAAAACTGCTCACAATATTCCAAACACTATCTGACCAGAGTCTTATATAGGCCCAACAATATATCCTTGCTCTTGTATTCTAGGCCTCTTGAAGTGAATGCTGACATTGCATTTGCCTTCCTGGCTGCCAAATGAATTTGGATGTGACCTTATGAGAATCTTGAACTGAGACTCAAGTCCCTTTGTGCTTTTCCCCATTTAGAAATGCCTATATTCTTCCTGCCAAAGTACATAATTTCACTTTTCATTTGCCATTTGTTTAGCAACTCTCCTAGTATGTCCAAGCCCTCTGCAGCCTCCAGCTTTCGCAACACTACCTGCCTCTCCACCCTTATGTTCTTAATTAGAAACACTACCTTAAATTTAATGTGAACAAATAAAAACCAATAAGAAAAAAAGTGTAGCTGACAAATTAACAGTTCAAGTTCCAATATTCTCACTATATTATTAATTCTATTCTTTATAAATTATTTTTTAACACTTTAATATACTACCAAATTTATGATATTTATGAAGAATCCTTTGAAGAAACTATTGAAACCTAAAATAGAAGCATGTTTACCTCCACCACAATCTTCTACTACATTTTTCTTGCTTCTCTTTCCCTTCTACATTTCATCACACATCCTTTGGAACCATCTTAGGTTTCTTGCCACCGTCCCCTTTTCTATTTCCCATGTGTCATTTAATTAATTCTGCTCTCAAACCCATCACAGACATTCCACACTTTTTTTCAACAAATCAAACGACCTCCTCACCCCAGTTACATTTCTCCTGCATTCTCTTAAAAGCTGACTGCAACCTCCAAAGTTGGATGGTTGGGGTCAGAAGTTAAAATTTTAACATTCTGAAAAACCTCAACTTGCCCACTTTTGACTTTAAAGGAGACAGGAAAAGGAGCTAATGCTTGTTGTAGATGCAGGTACAGTTCCAATATTTAAAATGCGTTTGGACAGATACATGAATAGGAAAGGTTTCAAAAATATAGGCCAAATGCAGGCAAATGGGACTAGTATACTTTGGGAAACCTGGGCAGCATGGACGAGTTGGATAGAAGGGTCTGTTTCTGTGCTGTATGACTAAGTACAAGACAAAACCTCTACAGTATGCAAACTAACTCAAATCACCCTAAATTCTTGCCTGAAAATCTACCTCCTCATCCCCATTCATCCAAGCAACCCACCCTTGTTAATATCCAGTCCATCATCTGTTTATCTAACCATAGATGCTACCTCAGCCTGTTGTGCACTTCAGCTATTTGGTTTTTTATTTCAGATTTCCTGTGTCCTTAGTACTTCTGCTCATGTTTTACAGTCATGTTCAAGAATACATGAAAATCCAGTAAATGATAGAATGACATGAGGAGACAAATCAACAAATGGATCATGAATTCAATCTTGCAGGGATCTCAGTAGCTTTGTATCAGCTTTACTGGAAACCTAACAACTTTCTGGTACACATTCCAGTTGATACACACGTGTGAAGAGAAAACGTCATTCAAGTGGAATGTACTACGTAGCAAATAAATATTTGACAAAGCATTTCTGTTTAAGGTCTCAACAAAATCTTTCCTTACCTTTTGACAATGCAAGGGAATGATGATAACCACAGGCCACCTGTGTTATCTGTACTTCTACTAAGGATTTTATATTCCTGAAAAAGTATAAATAAGACGAATGTCAAATTATTTACATTACCTACATTTTTGTAATATTCATCAAAACACAAGGAGAGAGGAGGTAGCTATCTGGCTGAGAGTTAGGTACACAAATGCATGTTGCACACAAAGAGAGTTTGGAAAACAAATTCAATTGAAAGGCTATGATACAGTAGTCATCTCAAAGACTTGGCCAAAGATTAGGTTCAGCTGACACCTAAGTTTCCAAACTATAAAACCTTTAGAATGGAAAATAAAATTGAGCAAGCAGTAGCAACAATATTGATGAGACAATTAAAACTTCAGTAGGGGTGGCCAGACACTGGAAACTGCGGTAGTACCAAGCAAAGATAAAGAAATTAAAGCTTTTGTCAAGAGATCTGATGATAGTCTCAGGAAATATACAAATACAGTATGAAGAAAGTAATATAATTATTATGGAAAACTTTTTTGTTAGAGACTGGTCAAATCAGAACAGCTCAAATAATAAATGCAATTAATATTTACTCCGTATTCTGGACAGTATTATGTAGTAATAAGTTTTAGAATGAACCAAGAATGGGACAATTGTCATGATATTAGTTTTCAGGCTAAGTAACAAGCCACACAGACAAGCTGACTCCAAAAGAACATCTTACAAGTAGAAATCACAATCCAACTAAAATTATCTCAGTTTTTTTAAAAACAACATTAAGTGAATAAAATGCAAGTTGGGCTCTGGACAAACCTATGAACAATGAACTATTCAGGGAAGTTATTAGCATGGACAGACTCTAGGAAGTTTTGGAAGATTATAACCTCTTTCATTGCTTCTGTGGTGCTTTTGATATTTTCTACCATGAAGAGAGATCCAAAACCACTGCCATTTCCTGACTTTTCAATTTATCTGGTCTCAGCCTTTATGGAAATCATTTATTTTTGCTAATCTTTTTTTACATAGATTCATGGTATGGATTTTGCATCATTAGAATAGATGCAGTGGAGGATAATGGAATATTTTCTTTATAAAAAAAGCCAGGCATTGCAAAGTGTGCAGAGGTGACTAAGCAAATCTTTGGAATTAGGCTATCAACCAATATTCATAACTTCCATATGTGGAAGCAGGGAAATTTTAGAGGTAAAAGGCAAGGTCAGAGTTAGGGCCAAGGAACGATGAGGAGGCATGTTGATTAAATTTTCCAGTTTGGGGTGAAAAGGGGAAACTGCACCCATTATGTACTGGCAAAAGAAGGGATAGCTACCGCCAAGGTGCCTACATACTGCACCCTGCAGCATTTTCTTACCTTTTGTTAATTGCCTCCTGGACCCAAAGTGATGGTTCCTGCTCTTCCGAGCCAAGGTTCTTCCTCACTAGTGTCCTACATCATCTTTGATTTTTAGGGCTACATGGCACTCCCTCCTTTTTCATCTTGTCTGCCTTTTGTAGATGTCAAATCCCTGAAATATTTAGTCCCTAGAATGCTACTACATTTCTGTTACAGCAATTAAATTAAATCTCTATTTATGCCATTAAATTGCTGATTTTGTTATAAACAACATGTATTCAGGTAAAGCTCTTAATTTTAACATTCCCTGATGCATTATTACAGTTAAATGATTTGTCCTCTCCTGTGACACTTTGCTGATCTTTACCAATCACTGCACTCTTCAGTGGCCTGATTTTTCTTGTTGGATTCAGAATCGACCAATGCATCCCCAAACCACACCCAGCCACTTTCCAGTTTGAAGTTCTATCCACAGCTGTATGATTGCTCAGGACCCAGTTAAATTGAGCCTGTTCCAACAAAATAGTTTCTTTTGATACTATTGGTACAAATGCCATATGAAATCAAAACCCTACTCTCTCAAGTCAAACAACATTCAGCTCTGATCCATTTGACCCGCTGCCAATTTGTACATAGTTAGGTAGTATAACCCAGAGATTATTTATGTTGAGGTTCTGTTTAGTCCTCAAACCCCCTCTAAAGAACCTCATTCTAACCAAGTTGCTGATTAATATGAACCTTAACAAATGGACCTTCTCCTCCCACACTCCAAGCTTTCCTATCATTGAAAGGAGATGTTTTTAACTAGATTAGAACAAGCAACATAGCTTTTAGAGCTCTCAGTTTCCAGCGACAGAAGCTATTGCCAATGCTTCCATTTTCTATTAAACTCCCCTCAACTTGAATGGTCTTATGTGTCACAGTGCTGTGATTTGTCCAACCACACTGCAGACTTCACACTCCACACCCTTCAAGAATGTTTTAACGATTCAATAAGCTCAACTGAAGAGGTTCCTCCAGCACTGCAGCTTACACGTTTGACTCTCAATCATACCCTACTGCCTGATCAGTAATCAAATCTGTGCCTCTTCCTAACGTAATATGGTTGACTGTCTCCTGGAACAAAGTATCCAGATAATTTTTCCTCTTTCTGATTTTCTGTACCAACTCTGAATTGAATTCACTCAATGTACATACCTACTTAGGGTGCCTTGATGATAATGAGTCTCACAAAACTTCCCCATGCTGTTAATTACATACACCACTTATACTGCTGTTCCTTTTTACTTAGATTCAATCAAATATTTACAAAAAAGCTCTACGTTAATAGGGAGTACTTCCTTCCCCACTGTACTAGATTTCCACTCGCATACAACTCCCACTGTTACATTGCAACAAATTCTGTAACCTTAACGTTAACCTTCTGGAATCTAAATCTCTTGTGCTGAATCCATTTTTTGGGCAGTGTGAAGAGTCACTATTCAGGCAATCACTTTGAGATGACCGAAAACTATTGGAAAGTAACAAATGTGACAAAAATATTCGAGAAAGAGAGAAAACAGGGAGCAGTAGACTGATTAGCCTGACTTTAGTCTTTGGAAAATTGCTGGAATCCACTGTTAAGGAAATAAGTGGGAACAGGGAATTTTTTTTCAAATCAGAAAAAAAGTGTCTTCTGTGTGCACATGTAAACGGTACACTTACCAACTTTTATACTCTGAACTGTTAAGTCTCAGGACAACTGTACAAGGTGAGACCCCAACTGGAGTACTGAGAGCAGTCTGGTCCCCTCATCCAAGGAAACACATTATTTCATTGGAAGCAGTTCAGGTAAGGTTCACTAAATGATTCCTGGTATGGAGGAATTGTCTTATGAGCAAAGGTTAAACAGGTTGGAACTCAACTCATTGGAATTTAGAAGAATGAAAGGTGATCGCATTGAAACATATAGCCTTTTTTAGGGGCTTGATAAGGTAAATGTTGAAAGGATGTTTCCCCTCATGAGAGAATCCACAGGACCAGGGCGCATAGTCTCAGAAATAAGGGCACCAATTTAAAGCTTGGATGAGAAGGAATTCTCTTCTCAGACGGTTCTGTGGCAAGGAGTTACGAAGAGACAGAGCTGTGGGGGCAGAGCCCTTTTGCATATTTAAAACTGAGAGAATCTTTTCAGGAGGGGAATCGAGGGTTTTGAAGAAATGGCAGGAAAGTGAACATGAGGAGTGTCGGATCAGCCTGTTGAAAAGAGGAACAGGTTCGAGGGATCGAATAGCCTACTCAGGTTTTCCTACTTGTGGTGTTCTTATACCTTGATTGTACACTTATTTTCAAAACCATCCATAGCCTACCCCTTCCCTACCTCTAATCTCCTTCAACACAATAATGCATGATACCCAAATCCCTCAAACTCTGAAACTCTAAAGTATAATCCATTTTAATCAAGCTACGAATCAGTGGTTGTGTCCAGATCAAGTTCTGGAATTCCATTCCTAAACTTCAAGCTTTCCTCCCTACCTTGACATAGCTCACTGAAGTCCTTAATTTGGACTATAAATAGTGGCAGGGAGCCCCATCATTAATCCTTGTAGCATCCAACCAGTTGGCACCCTGCCACCTGCCAACCTGAAAATGATTAATTCTGATTCTCTTGCTCATCTTTTAATTGATCCTCTATTTAGACTAATACATTACCTTCTATTGTGCAACATTATTTTGTGTGGCAGATTATTAAATACCTTTTGAAAACTCAAAATATCCAATCGCCATGGCTTCCCCTGATTTATCCTAATTAGATTCTCAGAAAATTCTTAGCAAATGTGGTTTGCTTATGAATTCGCTTTCATAAAGCTGCATTGACAACAAAATCATTTTATCAATAGAGGTCAGCTGTGGCTTAGTTGGTAGCACTCTCATCGCAGAATCACAAGGTTAAGTCCCATTCCAGAGCTTGAGAACAAAAATCAAAGCAGACACAGCGCTCTCAGAGGCATCGGGATGGGTATATGAATAGAAAGGGGTGAGGAGGATAAGTTGGCAAATGGGACCAGATTAATTTAGGATATCTGGTCAACATGGAAGATTTAGACTGAGGGGTCTGTTTCCATGCTCTACATCCCTAATGACTCGAAGTTAAAAGAAAACAGCAGCGAAGAAAACAATGGTATATACTACAGACAAAGCTCAGAGACTTCACAATTACTTATCCACAATATTTAAAGACGATGTACCCATCACAAATTTTCAATGCTCTCTTGATTTAGAACATGCCTTTGATAAGAACATTGCAGATATAATTTCCTGATTAAAGGAAGGAAGAAACAAGGAAATTATGGCACTCAACAGGGAAGTTATTGGAATTGATCTTTGAACACAGAATGACTTGACCTTTATGAGTTGATTAAAGAATCACCAAGGATTTGACGGATAGGTCATGACGACAATAATGCTGAATTCAATAAAGCCTCTTATTGGCAATGGAATATCTGTGGACATTCTCTATGAAGGTCCAGAAGGCATTTGACAAATTTGTAGACAAGAGATTAATATAAATTAGAATAGATTTGGAAGCAACCTTGAGATATGGGTTACATGTGACAAATGGCATTCTCCGTAGATCTGCACTGGGGCTTCAGTTTTTGGAAATTAATATCAATTATTTAAATAAAAGAATGGAAACTGGATATCCAAAATTGCTGATGATGATATGATAAGATAGAAAATATAGGACTGAACAGATGGAAGCAGCAAGTTGCATGAAATTACAACAAATAGTTTTGTTTTAATTTAAAACACTTCAGAAAGTTAGTATATCTCTTCAAACAAACATTTATCTCTTTAATACTATGCATAGTATTTCAAATAAAACTATTTAAAACAGTCAGTGAAAATACAAAGTACTTACCTGGGAACCCGGACACTTTCTTCTGTGATAGCCAAACCCAACTGACCATCTTTGGCAAGACCCCAAGCAAACACTTGACCACTATCATTTAGTGCAAGAGTATGCATCTCTCCACATGAAACGGCAGTGATATTCTGAGCATCCAGTGCCCCAACTTGCTCTATACTCCAAAATATATTAAAAAAATTAAATTTAGCTTGATCTCTGGGCACAGTACAGCACAAGATTGACAACACTAACTACAATCACGATTCAGGGATTACATGGACCAGAAACTGGCTAAAGAGCAGATCTGACGTAAGAAATGTGTGTCAAGTAATGCATTTTCTGCCACCCATCTACAAGGCATAATTCAGGAGTGTGATAGAATAGCCACCACTTGGCTGGGTAAGTGTAGCTTGAAACAGCAGCTTGACACAATCCAGGACAAAGTACACCACTTGATTGGCAAGTTATCCACCATCGTTTGCATTCTCTACCTCAACGACTACCACCACAGTGCTATCAAGCTGCATTGCTGTAACTCACTGAATAATCTTCAACAGCATCCTCCAAACCCAAGATCTCTACCTTTTAGGAGAAAGATAACAGATGCAAAGGAACTCATTCTGGGACCAAGGCGTAAGGAAGTTTCAAAAGTGGAAGTGGTATTTTCTTATTAGTTAGAGTCAGTTATTGCAGTTAAGAAGGGATGATATCTTGGAAAGACTGTGAAATGAGGCTTTATGGGTAGAGAGTACAAGTTTGAAGAAAAGGGCTCCAGCCATTCATTGTTGGGAAAGTGTTATCAGCCCCCAGTCAGCAGGCAATTGAGCAGATATGTAGTCATTTCATGAAGGTCTGTGAAAACAATAATAATTACATTTACCACAGTATTATCAATGACAATATTGTTTAGGATACTCACAGTGTAAAAGGTTTAGAGAGGCAGATTTCCTGAAATGTATACAGAAGAGTTTATTTTATATCAATACAGTGATCCTGTAAGGGATGGTGCAGTGCTGGATTTAATGAAGTGGTGACAAAGGGCGAATGTTTTAGTGATAACAACCACAACATCAAATTTGTAAGTTTGTTATCGAAAAGGCAAAGGATGGCATGTGTGAAAGGGTTTTGGATTTGGGTAAGGCACATTTTGTTAAAATAAGGCAGGACCTATCAAAAATAGACTAAGAAAAGCTACTTAGTCTGTGGGTAAATCTACAGCAGAACAGTGGGAGGCATTTATAAAGGTTCTGTGCCTATCCAAGAGTCGCTTAAATGTCCCTAATGTATCTGACTCTACTAATACTGCTGGCAGTGTCATCCATGCATCCACCACTGAGTAAAGTCTGTGGTTATCCACTCTATCTATGCCTCCCAACATCTTGCACACCTCTATCGAGTCACCTCTCATCCCTCTTCGCTCCAACGAGATAAGCCCTAACTCCCTCAACCTTTCTTCATAAGACATGCCCTCCATCCAGGCTACATCCTGCTAAGTCTCCTCTGCACCCTCTCTAAAGCTTCCACATGTTTCCGATAATGAGGCAACCAGAACTCAACTATTGCAAGAATGGTGTAACCAACTCTCTATAGAGCTGCAGCATAACCTCGTGGTTCTTAAACTCAAGTGCCCTGCTAATGAAAGCCAACATATGTCTTCTTAACAACCCAATCAACTTGGTGGCAACTTTGAGTGATCTATAAACATGGACCCCAAGATCCCGCTGTTCCTCCACACTGCCAAGAATCCTGTCTTTAACACTGCATTCCGCATTCAAATTCGACCTTCCAGAGTGAATCACTTCACACTTTTCCAAGTTGAACTCCATCTGCCATTTCTCAGCCCAGTTCTGCATTCTGTCAACGTCTCGTTGCAACCTCCACACTATCCACAGCTCCACCAACCGTTGTGTCATCAGCAAACTTACTAACCCACCCTTCCACTTCCTCATCCAAGTTATTTATAAAAATCACAAAGAGCAGAGGTCCCAGAACCGATCCATATGGAACATCACTGGTCACAGAGCTCCAGGCTGAATACTTGTCACTGACGACCACCACCCTCTGTCTCCTATGGGCCAGCCAATGCTGTATCCAGACTGACCAGTTTCCCTGTATGCCATGCCTCCTTACTTTCTGAATGAGCCTACCATGGGGAACCTTATCAAACGCCTTGCTAAAATCAATGTACAGCACATCAACTGCTCTACCTTCATCAACTTGTTTTATCACATTCTCAAAGAATTCAATAAGGTTTGAGGCATGATTTGCCACTCACAAAGCCATGCAGACCATCTCTAATCAAATTATGGTTCCCCAAGTAATCATAAATTCTGTCTCAGAATCCTCTCCATTACTTTGCACCCCACAGATGCAAGACTGACCAATTTATAATTCTCAGGATTATGCCTTTTACCTGCCTTGAACAAGAGTGTTAACATTTGTCTCCCTCCAATCATATGGCACCACTCCAGTGGACAGTGAGGATGCAAAAATCATTGCCAAAGGTACAACAATCTCATCCCTCACTTCCTGTAGTAACCTAGGGTATATCCGTCTGGTCCAGGGGATTTACCTATCCTTGTAGAGTCAGAGATGTACAGCATGAAAACAGACCCTTCAGTCCAACTTGTCCATGCCAACCAGAAATCCCAACCCAATCTAGCCCCACCTGCCAGGAATTGGCCCATACCCCTCCAAACCCTTCCTATTTATATATCCATCCAAATGCCTTTTAAATGTTCCAATTGTACCAGCCTCCACCACTTTCTTTGGTGGCTCATTCCCTACATATACCACCCTCTGCATGAAAATGTTGCCCCTTAGGTCTCTTTTATAGTTTTCCCCTCTCACCCTAAATCTATGCCCTCTAGTTCTGGACTCCCCCACCCCAGGGAAAAGACTTTGTCCATTTAGCCTATCCACGCCCCTCATGATTTTTAAAACCTCTATAAGGTCACCCCTCAGCCTCCGACGCTCCAGGGAAAACAGCCCCAGCGTGTTCAGCCTCTCCCCACAGCTCAAATCCTCCAACCCTGGCAACATCCTTGTAAATCTTTTCTGAACCCTTTATGTTTTACAAAATTTTCAGCACATTCTTCTTCCTATCACCCTGATGGCTTTCTTTAATTCTACCTGCTAAAACTTTCTTGTGCCCCCTTCTAACTCTCCTCAGTCCATTCTTCAGTTCCATCCTGGCTACCTGGTAGCTCTCTAAAGCACTGTCTGATCCTTGTCTTCTCAACCTTAAGTAAGCTTCCTTCTTCCTCTTGACTAGATGTTCCACATCCCTTGTCACCAAAGGTTCTTTCAACCTACCACCCCTTCCTTGCCTCAGTGGGACAAACCTGGTGCTTCTTAAACAACCTCCACATTTCTGTTGTGCATTTCCCTGAAAACACCTGTTCTTAATTTCAGTGTCCCAGCTCCTGACTAATAGCATGCTAATTCCCCCTCCCACAATTAAATACTTTCCCATTCCGCGTGCTCCTATCCCTCTCAGTGAGAATAGTGAAGGTCATGGAGTTGTGATCACCATCACCAAAATGCTCTCCCACTAAGAGATAGATGGTTCATTGCCAAGCACCAAATTCAATACGGCCCCCCCTCTAATCGGACTATCTACATCTACTACAGGAAGCAATCATGGACACATCTGACAAAAACTACTTCATCCAAACTATTTGAATTAAGCAGGTTCCAATCAATATTAGGGAAGTTAAAGTCACCCATGATAACAACCCTGTTACTTCTACACATTTCCAAAATCTGACTAGGCATTGCAAATTACAATGGAAAAACACAGCTCTCAAAGCGTGCCATATTAACTTCTGGGGGCTATAGCTAAAATTGAGACTAATTAAGTAACCGTCTGACAAATTCGTATTTACGGAATCATACCTTTTGGACAACATCCCAGATATGACTAACACCATTCCTGGGTAGTTCCTGTTCTACCAGCAGGACAGACACAGCAGAGGTGTCAGCACAGTGGTATGTATTCAGGAGGGAGTTTCCATGGTAGCCCTCAACATTGAAATGGAGCGTTGGGTCGCATGGCATTAGGTCAAAAATGAACATGGAAACCTACTGATTACTATCTACTGCCACATTGTCAGCTGATGAATCAGTATTGCACCATGTTGAACACCATTGTCGAGGAAGTGCAGAGGGAGGCAAGCACACAGAATGTACTCTGGGTTTGGGACTTTAATGTTCAGCAATGCCAGTACTGACAGAATCCTAAAGGAAATAGTTGCCGTACTGAGTCTGCGGAAGGTGTCAGCAAAACGGAAATCAGCAGGGATCAGCAAGGTGGAAAAACATACCTGGCCTCCCCCTGACCAATCTGCCTGTCGCAGATGCATCTGCCCAGAACAGTATTGGGAAGAGTGTACACAACACAGTCCTTGTGAAGACAAAGTCCATCTTCACATTTACCATCTATCGTGTCGTGTGGCGAGGTGAAACCACCATGCAAAAGAGAATACAATTTGATCTTTTTTTGAAAATCACTCATGGGACCTGGCATCACTAGCTGGGCCAGCACTTATTCCCCACCTCTATTTGCCCTTGAGAAGATGGCGATGAGCTGCCTTTTTGAACCGACATGCTGTACGTTTTTTTAGTTTAGATTCCCTACAGTTTGGAAACCGGCCCTTCGGCCCAACAAGTCCACACTGATCCTTCGAAGAGTAACCCACCCAGACCCATTCCTCTATATTTACGCCTGACTAATGCACCTAACACTACGGGCAATTTAGCATGGCCAATTCACCTGACCTGCACATCTTTGGACTGTGGGAGGAAACCGGAGCACCCGGAGGAAACCCACGCAGGCACGGGGAGAACGTGCAAACTCCACACAGTCAGTCGCCTGAGGCGGGAATTGAACCCGGATCTCTGGCGCTGTGAGGCAACAGTGCTAACCACTGTGCCACCGTGCCGCCCACAGGTTGCAAGGATTGGAGTGTTTGAGCTATAGGGAGAGGCTGAACAAGCTGGGGCAGTTTGCCCTGGAGCAGAGGCTAAAGGTGATCTTATAGAGCTTTATAAAATCATAAGGGGCATGAATAGGGTAAATAGACAAGGTCTTTTCCCTGGGGTGAGGGTGTGGGTAGGTTTAGGGTAAGAGTGAAAAGATTTGAAAGGGACCCAAGGATCAACTTTTTCACGCAAAGGATAGTGCATATATGGAATGAGCTGCCAGAGGAATTTATGGAGACTGGTACAACTATGACATTTAAGAGGCATCTGGACGAGTATGTGAATAGGACGGGTTGACAGGGATGTGGGCCAAGTGCTGGCAAATAGGACTACATTAGTTTAGGATAGCTGGCTGGCATGGATGAGTTAGACTGAAGGGTCTGTTTCTACGTTTCTATGACTATGCCCTCCAGACCAAGTGCCCCTTATCTTAAATTTCTGCCTCGATTATTGATCCTTCCATGAAGGGAAATGTTTCTTCCTGTCTACCTTATATATGCCCCTCATAATTTATAATCTCAATCATGCACCCCTTCAGTCTCCTCTGCTCTAAGGAAAAACAACCAGTCTAATCTCCCTTCATAACTAAATCTCCCCAGCCCAAGAAACATTCCCATAAATCTTTCCGGCCTAGGTTGATAAAGAGAGACACACACACACTCACACAGAGGTTGTAAGGGAGGTGGATATGGAAGTCTAGACACAGTCCCGCTCCTAGGGGACAACAGGGTCTTCATTTTCCTCCCCCCCACTTTGATGAAAGAGCCAAATCCAAGTATTTCCAGCATTTTCTGTTTTTGGCCAGTTTCTGTGCCATGTATTCTAAGCAATTAGTTTTGAAAACAAGCTCCCAAAAATCAAACTTTCTAACAAAGATTGCACCACTGCAACCTGTGGGCTTACCTGGTCTCTTTCTTGCTTTCTCATGTCCCAGCTGGCCCAGATCATTACATCCACAGCTGTAAACAGTCCCATCATCAAGAACAAAAACTGTATGTCTGCGGCCACATCCCAAATCACGAATCTTTCTGCTTTGGAAAAACTCACAGATTCTTGGTTCTAAAACAACCTCCTCATCGATACCACCAAGTCCAAGCTGTCCATATGATGTATTTCCCCAACATAGCATGGCTAATGTTGGAGATTTGGAATCTGTAGCTTCAATCAACCTGCCGCAGACGGATTGCTCCCTGTATGGATTTGAAAGCAAGGGAGATAGACAGGTGAATCAGTGTGGAGGTGGGACAATTCCATTTAGACCACAGCCCAGAAAGAAAACACACATTTCTCTCCCACTAAAGATCCCTATCCATGATCAGCCGACTGTCAGCAGGAGGGGGAGGAAGGGAGCGAGGGAAGGGTGGGGTGCGGGGGGGGGGGGGGTGAAGGGTAAGGGGG